>NW_006431808.1:0-1476 GCF_000325575.1 Pteropus alecto | reverse complement strand
TGTTACGCCTGGGCTGACCACAGCTGGATCTGCACAGCAGAACCTCACAGAGAAATGTTCCAGCTCGACCAAGTTCTCCATGTGGACCAGACCCTCGGAGGCTGTGCCGTGTGCCAGGGGTGGGTACTGCATTAGAAAAATGGTAGCCTCAGCATCAGCAGGGCCTCTGAAAGTTAGAAGGAAAAGAAAGATGGAGGTTGTTTCATTAGCCTGAGCCGGACCTGGGCACGCCATGGTTCTTTGAGACCAGGCCCAGGGAAGACAGCCTTGTCTTACAGCCCCGTCATGAACGCTTCGAACATGTGCGCTGTTTGTCACACACGGAACAGCTGACGGAGAAACAACCCAAGGCCAACAGAAGTGCAATTCTGATGTCAAATGGAACATTTAGGCCTGAGTTTCGGCTTCTGGGTCCCAGGACGAATTTCGCCCCAGCCAGCTACCATCGCGTGTGTGGAGTGAAGACCTACACTTCAGAGAGACGAGACACAACTCAGTAAGTCTCCTAAAGCAAGCATTCTAAGAAAAGGGACAGGGGCATCTCGCCCCTTGTTTTCAACCGGGAGAATTACGCATCTTATTTGAATGTGTGTTTCCCGTTCCAGTGCCCGGCGGGCGTGTCCACGCGGACCTCAGAGACGTGTCGCCAGGGGGACCGCGGACCTCCCTGGGCAATCTTCTGTGGCTGTTCAGGAGGCACTCACATTTCCCAGGATGAACTTGCTCAGTCATGCTAGGTCCTGAGACTATCTTTGAAGGCCTAACAGGACAAGGGAGAGAAAATATTTTGATTGTTTCCACCTGCCCAACTCAATGCTGATTTAAATGGCATCGGCCATTCTCTGGCTCTGTCCCTGGCCCCTCCTGCGGAGACGGAAAAAGGCTGTGAGGGTGGTGGGCAGTGTCCATGTCTGCCTCTTCCACCAGCGTCTCAGAGGATGTCAACAGACGCGTCATCCCATATGGCCCCGCGGTCCTGATGGTGTGAGGTGACGAGAATGCCAATATAGAAGCAGATGTCACAACTGCTGGACGAAGCGTGTGGCTTCATTTAAGATTGAATGAGCACCTCGTGGATGCCCTGCTCTGCCCAGCACCTTGTTCTCCAAACTCAGATCCTGAGAGCTGTCACCACACACGTCAAATCAGACAGACACATGCTTTGTTCACTTAGCTTCCGCCCCCGCTGTCACAGAAAACGCTGCTCGCTTTGTCCCCAATGTCCATCCCTTCCACCTGCACCTTGTCATCGGAACAGCAAACGTCTCTGTGGAGAAGTCAGGTCGGGGGTTCATGGTTGGCCACCCGCGTCCTGAACATTCACGAGAAGGACGCAGACGACCATCTCAGCACTGCTCGGGAGTCTCAGAGCCAACGAAGCCATTTCTGCTTCTTGACACCAGCGCGGACCTTTCCTCCCATTTATTGTCTCGTTTTCCGGTTCTCGTTAGTTCTGTCCAGCTTCCGAGCTGTCTT
>NW_006431807.1:646-898 GCF_000325575.1 Pteropus alecto | reverse complement strand
ATTTGGGCCAAATTATGAAAACCAACTAAGTGTTATCCAGGGAACCATGGTATCTTTTAAACAGAAGACAGCAGATTCAAGGCCCCGGGGCACATTTGAAGAACAGGGAGAAAAGTTGTACTAAAGGATGTGGCTTAGTTAGATGAGGGTCTTGGAAACATCATTTTGGTTGTGTTGTGAGGAACAAATGGGAGAGGAGCAAGAGTAGGTGCAGGGAAACCAGTCAGGAGGATATTGTAACCATCCTGTGTA
>NW_006431807.1:0-606 GCF_000325575.1 Pteropus alecto | reverse complement strand
TATCTATGGGGGAAACATTCTAAGACCCCCAGTGAATGCCTGAAACCACAGATAGTACCAAACCCAATATAGACTATGTTTTCTTCTATACATACATACCTTTTCACTTAAAGAAAGCACGTATGGTTTTTCTTTGGCATACCTAAATTGCCAGCATCATTACTGTTGTGCTTTGGGGCCATCATTAAGTAAAACAAGGATTATTTGTACACAAGCACTGCAAAATAACAAAAGTTGATCTGATAACCCCGATGGCTTACTAAGTGACTAATAGACGAGGAGCGTCTACAGCTTGGAGACTCTGGACAAAGGGATGATTCACATCCTGGGAAGAACAGAGTAGGACTGTGCACAATTTCACCATACTACGCAGAACAGCACACAATTTAAAACTTATGAATTCTTTATTTCTGGAATTTTTAATTTAATATTTTCAGACCTCGGTTGACCATGGGTAACTGAAACCATGGAAAGTTAAACTACAGATAAGGAGGGAAGACTACTGTACCACAAAGAATGGCTTAACACAACACAGATGTATCCATTTCTAATTCTGGAGATCAGAAGTTCAAAATGGGTCTCACTGGGCTAAAACCAAGGTGTCAG
>NW_006431806.1:270-930 GCF_000325575.1 Pteropus alecto | reverse complement strand
AGAAACCTCCAGACTGTTTTCCATAGTGACTGTACAAATTTGCAAACCCGCCAACAATGTATAAGGGGTCCCTTTTCTCTGTATCTTTGCAAACACTTTTGTTCTTTGATTTATTGATGATAGCCATTGTGGCAGGTGTCAGGTGACATCTCATTGTGGTTTTAATTTGCATTTCTCTGATGATTAGTGTCTATTGGCCATCTATATTTCTCTTTGGAGAAATATCTGTTCAGGTCTTCTGCCCATTTTTTAATTGGATTGTTTGTTTTGTTGTTGTCGTTAAATTGTATGAATTCTTTATATATTTTGGGTATTAACCTCTTATCAGATGTATCATAAGTGAATATCTTCTCTCAATCGGTCAATTGTCTTTTTGTCTCGTTGATGCGTTTCTTGGCCGTACAAAAATATTGTTTAATTTTTTTGTTGTTGTTGTTTAATGTAGTCTCATTTGTTTATTTTTTCTTCTGTTTCCTTTGCCCGAAGAAACATATCTGAAAAGAAATTACTGTTAGCCATATCAGAGAGTCGACTGCCTAATGATTCTTCTAGAATTTTTATGGTTTCGGATCTTACATTTAAGTCTTTATTTCATTTTGAGTCTATTCTTGTATACGGTGTAAGAAGGTGGTCCAGATTCTTCTTCTTCTTTTTTTTTTT
>NW_006431806.1:0-254 GCF_000325575.1 Pteropus alecto | reverse complement strand
GTATTTGTCCAATTTTCCCAACACCATTTATTGAAGAGACTGTTTTTACCCCATTGTATATTCTTATCTCCTTTGTCATATATTAAGTGAGCAAATAGGCATGGGTTTATTTCTGGGCTCTCTATTCTGTTCTATTGATCAATGATTCTGTTTTTATGCCAGTACCATGCTGTTTTGATTACTCTAGCCTTGTAGTATAGTTTGATAGCAGATAGTGTGAACTTTGTTCTTCTTTCTCAAGATTGCTGTGGCTA
>NW_006431805.1:2047126-2065152 GCF_000325575.1 Pteropus alecto | reverse complement strand
GATTTATTTCTAGATTTCTTTCTTCAATACCACTGAATCTTTCCACTATTTCGTCGGCTCTCTTTCCCATGCTTGCTGTTTCATTTTTCAACTCTTTCAGTGTGTTCTTCATCTCCAGAAGTTCTATTTGGTTCTTTTTGAGGATTTCAATCTCCTTGCTCTGCTCATCTAGATGTTTTATCAATTTCTGAAATTGTTGATATGAGTCGTTTCGGAGTTCACTGAGTTTTTTCAGAAGTATCATCCCGAATCTCTGTCATTTAAATTGCATAGTTCTATGTCCGTAAGCTCATTTTCTGGAGATTTTCTCTTCCTGAGAAGCCTTATCACTTTGGTTATTTATGGTGTTTAATGGACTATTTCTCCACCTGGGCATTAATGGGAATGTATTTATTTTTCTTTCAGAAAGAAGATTTATTATATACATTTCTCTCTCTAGTCTGCTACATAGAAGGTGCTTTTCTTTTCGTTTCCAGTAGGTGGTGTCTAAGACTCTTGGATCTCTGCTTTATATAAAGCCTTAAAAATGCCTTTTTATTTTCTGATAGATATTTAATCATACTTGCTACCCCAGTTTCAGTCTCTGTCATTGTTAGCAACAGTTTGGTAGCGTTTGCTCAGATTCTCCTGGGGTTCTGTGGTGGTCAGTCTCAGAGTATTTGAGGGGACGGGCCCTCTGGGTTAGGTGTTGAGGACTGTGGCTCAATCTCGGTTTTGCAACGACTACAGATAAAAAATAACTGTTGGTTGTTTTTTTGTTTGTTTGTTTGTTTGTTTTTCCATCCTGCTTCTCTGCCCTCTGCCCTGATGACTGGGCCCTGCCTCTGGCCGTGGGGAACTCATAGCTTTCTCAGGTAGGGCTGTTCAGGGAACTCGCTACTCCTTTTTCCCTCCTCCTCCTCCTATAGGTAGCTTCTGGCTGTGAGAGGCAACTTCTTTATTTCTCCCAGTTTATCGCCCAACATCCGAGATTGCAACCTGTGGTAGCTATTAAGCGCAAATCCCATGCTCAGACATGCTGGTGTGCAGTTTGGGTGTTTTTATTTATTGAGTTTTAGATGTTCAGCTTATTGTTGATTCAAAGGGAGAGATCTGGGAACTTCTCTCACTCTGCCATGTTTTCAAAGATCCACCTATTTTGAATTTTTTAACTCAAGACTTTTATACTTCATATATTTCATAGTTTATGTATTTATGCTAACGAAGCAACACATAATCTCTTATATTTATTTTTGATTTTTAGAATACTTTATTTTGAGGGATTTAAAATCAGTACCTGGAACTGATATGTCTGCATCTCTCTTCTTCACTTCCACTAAACTGGCTGTGGAAGATAGAAGTCAATCAATTTTGTCAACTTTTAGGATATTATATTATTACCTAGTAAATAATATGAGGGTATGAGCTACAGTGAGGAAGGGCAAAGGTTGTAATAGAACCTCCTAGGATTGAGGTAGAGCATATATATCTTTATTGAAAAGTATCCCTGAAGTTGCTGAGTGAACTTAGGAAATGAAAACATAATTGTCAAAAGACAGTGGAGTGATTGACAGAAAAATACAAACAGATAGTGCAAAAGAATAAATGTGTGTGTGTGCATGTGTATTTTAGCTAATGTCAATACTTTATTCAGACTTACTTAGTTTCACTTTAACATACTCTTTTGTTGTTGTTGTGCCAGCATCCCATCAAGGATATTACATTACATTTAGTTGCCATGTATATTTAGGCTTATTGTGGTTGTTGTGACTTCTCAGACTTTTCTTCTTATTGATGACTTTAACAATTTTGAGTATTGGTCAAATATTGTGTAAACTTTCTCATGAGAGGGCTGCATTTAATGTTTGTTGTAACTGTGTGAACCAAAGGTTTCAAAGTCCTCTACTGTCCTTTTATTTTCTCTCCTGTTGTTTTTGGACTTCTCTAATAATTCCTTTTTAATGAGATCCTTTGTTTTGAAGCTCTTTCATCTGTAATCTACTGTTATTATATTAGAGGCTTGTTTCTGTTGTTGTATAATGTGGGAGAGAGAAGCATTCTACAATATTCTGATTAAGTTTCAGTATTTTAGTGAGTCTATGTTTTAGGGCTATGACTTTCACAAGTGTTTCTATACCTCCTTTAGTAGTATTACTTTTTTTCCTCCTCTACTCTCTACTTCATTTCTTGGCTGCAGCATTTCCCATCTATTTCCTTGAAAACTGTTGCCTGTAAACTATGCTATTTTTTTTTTTCCTCCCTAGATGAGCTAGAAAAGATGAAAGAGGCCAGAATGGAGAGGTATTCCATTCTCCCAGCTGAGATAAGGTTTCAGAATAGTGCTCTGGCAAAGTATTTCCCCTTGGGAGTAGGACTTTTATTACAGAGAAGGCTATGGTATGTTTTGCAGTGGTTAATTTCCATCTCCTCCTGCCAGAGCCATTAAGGTATGTATCTCAGATTTTCACTGTGAGAACCTTGTTGTATTCCTGAAAGGAAAACTCAGAAAAGTGTAGATCCTCACTTAGACAGCAGCTTCCAGGATTTTCTTTCATTCAGATTCCAGCCATCATCAAAATTACCATTTAAGAGTGACATCAGAAACATGGCAGAGAGATGACCTTGGACCTCTCCACTTCAAACAACAGTAAGCTGACCATGTAAAACTCAACAACAACAACAACAACAACAACAACAACAGCAACAACAACAATCAAACAGTCAGTCTGCACACCAGCACATCTGAGCGTCAATCTGCACATAAGAGCTACTACAGGTCAGAAGCCAGGATGTCAGGCAGAAGCCAGGGTGTCAGGCCCTGCAGGAGGAGGGGGAGGGTAAAAGGTACAAAAGGTTTCCTAAACAACTCTGCCTGGTAGAGCAGTGAGCTCAACACGGCCGGTGGCAGTGCCCAGGCATCAGGGCAAAAAGCAGAGAAGTGGGGATGGCAGAGACGTAAAAGTTCATTATTACCAGCCCCAGTTGCGAAATGTAAGGCTGAGCCACAGCCCCATCCCCCAACCCAGAGTGCCCCCCCCATATCCTCCTAAGTTAAACACTGCAGAGCCCCACGGGTATCTGAACAAATGCTACTGAAACTGTCACTAACATAGACAGGGACTGAGATTAAGGGTAGCGAGCGTGATTAAATATTTATAAGAAAATAAAGGCATTATGAAGACTTTCTAAAAAGCAGGGATCCAAGAGGCTTAGATGCCACCTACTGGAAACCAAAAGAAAAATGCTTTCTTTGCAACAGGCTAGAGAGATCTTTATGTAATAATTCTTCTTTCTGAAAAAAAAAATAAATAAATAAATAACGGAATCCATTTCCATTAATGCCTACATGGAGAAATAGTCCATTAAACACCAGGAACAACCAAGGCAACAAGGCATTTCAGAAATAAAGAGAAAAATATCCAGAAAATAAGCTTAAAGACAAAAATATGCAACTTAAATGACAGAGAATTCTGGATGTAACTTCTTAAAAAACTCAGTGAGACCCAGAACAATTCATATTAACTATTTTAAGAATTGAAAAAAAAAAAAAAGTAGATCAGCAGAATGAGATTTTTAGCAAGGAGATTGAAACTCTCAAAAAGAATCAAATAGAACGTATGGAGATGAAGAACACACTGAGACAGATGAAAAATGAAACAGCAAGCTTGGGAAAGAGAGCCGACTAAATGGATGAAAGGATCAGTGGTATTGAAGACAAAAATCTAGAAATAAATCAGAAAGAAGAGAGAAACCAAGGAATGAAAAAATAATAAAAGAGAAATACAAGAACTCGCTGAAACAATCAGAAGAGGAACCATAAGAATAATGGGAATTATCGAAGGAGAGGAAAAGGTGCAGGGACAAGAAAGCATTTTCAAATAGTTGATGAGAATTTCCCAAATCTAAGGAACGAGCTACAGCTTTGAATTCAGGAAGTCAACAGAACAATTATCCAACCCAAAAAGGCCTTCTCCAAGATGCATTGTATTAAAATTTTAAAAATCAATGACAAAGACAAAATTCTCAGGGCTGCCAGAGAGAAGAAGACAGTAAATTATAAAGGAAAAGCTAGTAGATTATCATTGGAATTCTCAGCACAAACCTTACAAGCCAGAAAGAAGTGGAATCAAATATTCATAGTATTAAGTGAAAGGAACTACAAGCCTAGAATAATGTATCCAGCTAAGCTCCCCTTTAGAGATGAAGGAGAAATTAAGACCTTTCCAGACATACAAAAATTGAGGAAATTCTCCACAATAAGGCCTGCATTACAGGAAATACTGAAAAGTGTCAGCTCACCTAAAAGAAAACGACAAAAAAATACATAACTAGGAGTAAGACGACTAGCAGGTAGATAAAAGCAGAGGAGTGCAACCCTTACTAAGAACAGGGCTTAAACAATAAAAAGAGAATTGCTATAGCAAGATAGTAATGACTGTTCAGCACACACAGGGACAAATTGTGACAAAACCAACTGAAAAAAGGAGGATTTAAAGATCCAAATTCACAAAGGGGAATAAAGATAAGGAACACACACAAGAAGATTGACTACTATATACATGTATAACTATCCTGTACATATTTGTAATAATAACCACATGACAGAGATTCATAATTGAAGTATATAATATAAAAAAAAGGACTAGAAGGAAAATTCACAACCCGCCCAACAAAAAAACAAACAAACAAACAAAAAACAAACAACAAAAAAAAAACAGACACACAGGGACAAAGAAGCAACAGAAACACCAAACTCCCAGAGAGCAAAACATAAAAAGGTTGTAGGAAAACCTCATATTTCGAAAATCACCCTAAATGTAAATGGAATGACTCACTGATAAAAAGGCACAGAATTGAAGATTGAATCAAAAAACAAAACACAACCATATGCTGCCTCCAGGAGATATATTTCAGTTCCAAAGACAAGTTGACTCAAAGTGAAAGGGTGGAAAATGATATTTCATACAAATGGCATTCAGAGAAAAGTGGGGGTAGTGGTACTAATATCAGATAAAGTAGACTTCAAAATAAAAAAAAAAAAGATAAAGAAAGATACTGAGGGATACTTCATAATGATAAAGAGAATCATACACCAAGAAAACATAACATTTATTAATATCTATGATCCCAATCAGGGAGCTCCAAAATGTGTAAATCAATTACTAACAGAACTAAAGGGAGAAAAAGACCAAAACACTGTTGTAGGTGGGGGCCTAAATACCCTGCTGTTGAATATGGACAAATCATTCAAACAGAAAATCAATAAGGAAATAACATCCTCAAATGACATATTAGACCTACTGATCATAATTGACATTTACAGAACCTTTTATCCAAAACTAGCTGCTTATACATTCTTCTCTAGTGTCCATGGAATATTCTCAAAAATTGTCCACATAATGAGACACAGAGATAGCCTTAACAAATATAAGAGGGTTGAAATCATACTAACCATATTCTCTGATCATAATGCTTTGAAGCAGGAGATCAACCATAAAAAGAAAACAGAAAGATCCACAAATACATGGAGATTAAACAACATGCTATTGAAAAATGACTGGGTCAGAGAAGAAATGAAAAGAGAGATCAAGACATACATAGAAATTAATGATAATGATAGTACAATGTATCAAAACTTTTGAGACACAGCAAAAGTGGTTATAAGAGGGAAGTTCATATCATTACAGGCCTACCTCAAACAAACAAGTACAAACTCAAATAAACAACCTAACACTTCATCTTAAAAAGGTAGAAAAAGAAGAACAAATGAAGCCTACAGTCAGCAAAAGAAAAGAAATAATCAAAATTACAGCAGAAATAAATACAATTGAAAACAAACAAACAAACAAACAAACAAAAAACAGAAAAATAAATGCAACAAAGAGCTAGTTCTTTGAAAAGGCTAAAAATAAATGGCAATCCCCTGACTAGACTCACTAAAGAAAAAGGAAACAAATAAACAAAATCAGGGATGAAAGAGGGGAAATTATGACAGATAACACAGAAATACAAAGAATCATAGAAGAATACTATGAAAAGGTATATACCACCAAATTTAATAACCTAGAAGAAATGGACCAGTACTTAGAAAAATACCACCTTCCTAGACTGAATCAAGAAGAACTGAAAAATCTAAATAGACTGTTCAGCAAAATGGAAATGGAAACAATGATCAAAACGTACCAAAAAGTAAAAGTCCAGGACCAGATGGCTTCACCAGTGAATTCTACCAAACATTCAAACAAGATTTAATACCTATTCTCCTCAACCTCCTCCAAAAATCGAAGAGGAGGGAATACTTCCTAACCTACTTTATGAGGCCAGTATTACTTTGATACAAAAACCTGATAAAGATAACACACAAAAACAAAAATGACAGACTCATATCCCTCATGAACACAGATGCAAAAATCCTAAATAAGATACTAGCAACCTGAATAGAGCAACATATTAAAAGGATTATACACCACGATCAAGTGGGCTTCATTCCAGAGGCACAGGGATGGTTCAACATACGCAATTCGATTAATGTGATACACCACATGAATTAAAATATCAGAATCGTGATCGTATCAATAGATGCAGAAAAAGCTTTGAGAAGATACAGAATCTATTTATGATCACAACATTTAACAAAATTAGTATAGAAGGAAAGTACCTTAACGTAATAAAGCCCATCAATGACAAACCCTCAGCCAATATTATACTTAATGGTGAGAAACTAAAAGCTCTTCAAGATGAGAAACAAGTCAAGGCTTTCTACTGTCACCGCTGTTATTCAATATAACATTGAAGGCCCTAAAGAGAGCAAGCAGGCAAGAGAAAGATATAAAAGGCATCCAAATAGAAAGGAAGAAGTTAAACTGTCACTATTTGTGGATGACATAATTCTCTATAAAGAAAACCCTAAAGACTCCATAAGAACACTACTAGAAATACTGAGCAAATACAGTAAAGTTTCTGGATACAAAGTCAATGTTCAAAAATCCATAGAATTCCTATACTCTAATAATGAAGTCTCAGAAAAAGAAGTAGGAAAAATCACTCCTTTTGCAATTGCAACATAAAGAATAAGATACCTACAAATAAATCTAATGAAACGTGTGAAAGGCCTATATAATAAAACCTTAAAGAACCTATTAAAAGAAATCGAAGAAGATACAAAGAAATGGAAAGATATTCTGTGTTCTTAGATTGGGAGAATTAACATAGTTAGAATGACCATATTACCTAAAACATTATACAGATTTAATGCAATCCCCATCAAAATCCCATCAGCATTTTTCAAAGAAACAGAACAAAACCAACCAACCAACCAACCAAACAAACAAACAAAACACATCAGATTTGTATGGATGCACAAAAGACCCTGAATTGCCAAAGCCTTCTTGAGAAAAAAGAACGAGGCTGGAGGCATCACTCTGCCTGACTTCAAATTATACTTCAAATTGACAATAATAATAGCAGCATGATATTGGAAGGAAAGCAGACACATGAACCAGTGGAACAGAATCGAGAGTCCAGAAATAAACCCATGTTTACATAGGCAAATAATTTTTGACAAAAAAGTTGAATACATATCAGTGGAGAAAGAGAAGCCTCTTTAATTAATGGTGCTGTGAAAACTGCATGAAAGTAGACTGTTGTTTATCACTACACACCAAAATTAACTCAAAATGGATTAAGGACTTGAATATAAGACCAGAATCAATAAATTGCATAGAAGAAAATATAAGAACTATACTCATGGACCTTGGAGTTAAAGAGGATTTTATGAATTTCACCTCAAAAGCAAGGGAAGTAAAAGTAAAAATAAATGAATGAGACTACATCAAACTAAAAAGCTTCTGCACAGCAAAAGAAACTGTCAACAGGGTAAAGAGACAACCATGTAAATGGGAAAATATATTTGCATGCAATGCCTCCAATAAGGGCCTAATATCCAAAATATACAAAAAAAGTCATATGACTCAGTAACGAAAGAACAACAACAAAAAAATCCAATAAAACAAACAAACAAACAAACAAAAAAAACCAAAACGTGCAGAGGACCTGAACAGACACTTCTCCTAGAGGACTTACAAATGGCCAACAAATATATGAAAAGATGTTCAACATCACTAGCTATTAGGAAAATGCAAATCAAAATCACACTGAGATATCTCACACCTGTTAGAATAGCTATAATCAACAGGACAAGTAATAACAAATGTAGGAGAGAATGTGGAGAAAATGGAACCCTCATATACTGCTGGTGGGACTGTAAATTGGTATAGCCGCTATGGAAATCAGGATGGAGGGTCCTCAAAATACTAAGAATTGATCTACCATATTATCCAGCAAACCGTCTACTGGGTATTTACCCCAAAGACTTGAAAACACATATTTGAAAAGATATTTGCACACCAATGTTCATAGCAGCATTATCCATGATGGCCAGGACAAGGAAGCAACTGAAGTGTCCTATGATAGATGATTGGCTAAAGACGCTGTGGTTCATATATAACATGGTGTATTACTCTGCCATAGGAAGAGATGAAATACTGCCATTTGCGACAACATGGATGGACTTTGAGATAATTATGCTAAGCGGAATAAGCCATACAGAAAAAGTTGAAAACCACACGATGTCACTTATATGTGGGATATAAACTTCAAAGCAAAAAATGAACAGGACAAACAGAGACTCATGGACATGGACAATGGAATAGTGGTTCTCAGAGGGCTGGATGGAGGGGGGAAAAGGGAATTTGATGGTGTAAAAGGAGTCATATACGTGGTGACATTAAATAATTAAACATAAATAAATAAAGAAATAAAATACTAACTACTTTTTAAGTATCCCTAACAGTTTATGACTTAAATGGCTTTTGTTCTAGGTAACCATATCTCATATTTGGCTTCCTGGATTCTCCTGTCTCTGCAGATTTTATAGTAGTGGTTTGCCTTTTGAACTCAGTTGTCTGATAATCACAAGAAGAGTAGTTGATTTTCAGTTGGCCCAGCTTTTTCTTGTTGATAGAATGTGAGTGACAGCTTATAAGCTGTTTACACATTGACATCAGGGTACAAAAAGTAATCCATATAAAGTTCACATCACAAGGAATGAGAGTATATAGTATTCCCAGGCTGACATATAGAATTTACTGGAATAAAAAATTCCAATAGACACCAGGCAAAATGTTGTAGATGATGGAGGCTTTTTTCATCCTCTTGTACAACCACATCAAAGTTGTGATGGAAACACAGAGCAAAAAGCAAGCGAGTTCACTGGAGGTCTAGATGAACAGAAGCACTACAACTAGGGAGAGAAATATGATATTAATCTGCAATGGTAGAAGGTAGGAGAGGGTGAAGACATGAGTCTGTGCAGTCTCAAGTGGCTGAGTGAGACAGAGACTACCACAGTGGCAGCAAGCCACTGCAGATGCCTCTCAAAGGGGCCATGTCCATGACCGGACTTTCGCGGTGACAGACTCTCTGGCTCTGAGCACCAGGGCCAGGCAGGCTTCTCCAGGGGCACCAGGGACTTGTAGGGGTCACTGAGTTGTCAGAGCGAGGGCCAGAGGTGAGGCTCTTTCCCCGGCAGGTGGGCTGGTGGTATCCATTGTTCCTCTGTTGAGCCCCCCTTCCCCAGTGTGAGGACTCAGAGCCAACGTAGCTGATACTTCATCAAACTGGATAACAGAGGTCACTACGTTGAAAGGATTCTCTGAAATTCTGCCTCCCCCGAGTCGTGGCCCCACCCAAGCCACATTTGGTCGTTACCTCGGCAAGTACAGTGTTCCTTGCTGATCCAACACCAAGACTCACATTGGTGGCAGCTGACTACAGTTTCTGGCGTAGCCTCTTAAGGCAACTATAAGTGCAGCATCTGTGAATTGCTTACTGAATCTTAACAGGTGGCCCCAGAGGAGCACAGGTTGAAGCTAAACTTAGCCTGCAGCTGAACCCCTCTCAGGACTGTGCCATTGGACACCTACTAAACAAAGCCACACTATTAAGACCGGGAGACTTAGAAGCTTCGTTTAGTACATTGAAACAGACACAGAAAGGCAGCCAAAATGGGAAGACATAGAAGCAGAAACCATATGATAGAACAGAACAGAGATCAAGAAAAAATGGAGTCAAGTAATCTAACAGATGCAGAAATCAAAACACTGGTTATAAAGATATTCAATAAAATTAAGGGACGTGTAGATGAACTCAGTGAGAACTTTAATAAAGAGATGAAAACATAAAAATGGAAATGGAAATTATAAAAGGGAACCAGTCAGAAATGAAGAGTATATTAGCAGGAATCATCATAGTGGAGAAAGAAGAGGCTCGAAATTTTTTTTTAAAAAAAAAAAAAAAAAAAAAAGAAGCCAAGACTACAACAATAATTTAAGGAGCTATGGGACAAAATTAAATGTAAAAACATACAGGTAATAGGGGTACATGAAGAGGAACAAAAAATATTGAAGAGCTATTTGAAGGAATGATGATGGAAAACTTCTCTCACCTGGTGAAGGAAATAGACATACAATCCCAGTAAATTCAGAGAGTCTCAAAAAAGATGAACCCATAGAGGCCCACACTAAGATACATTATAATTAAAATGCCAAAGGTTAAATTCAAAGAGAGAATCTTAAATGCAACAAGAGAAAGGCAGTTACTTACCTACAAGGAAACACCCATGAGGCTGTCAGTTGATTTCTCAAAAGGAACTATGCAGGACAGAAGGGCTTGGCACAAAATATTCAATGTGATGAAAACCCAGGATCTACAATCAAGACTACTTTATTCAATAAAATTATCATTTAGAGTCAAAGGATGGATAAAGAGCTTCCCAGACAAAATAAGCTAAAGGAGTTTGTCAACACCAAGGCAGTATTACAGAAAATGTTGGAGGGACTTCTTTAAGATTAAAAGAAAAAAAAAAAGTATCAAAAACACAAATAAAGACTGATAATAACTCCATATGTATCAAGAAGTACCTCAAATGGAAAAGAATTAAGTGTTCCAACCAAAACATAAGAGTGGCTGAATGGATAAGAAAACAAGATTATTATATATGCTTCCTACAAGAGACTCACTTCAGAGTTAAAGACACATACAGACTAAAAGGAAAGAGATGGAAAAATATATTGCCTTAATGGACCTAGTGGGCATTGTGCTGAATGAACTAAGTCAGATAAAGACAACTAGCACATGATTTTACACACATGTGGAATCTAAAGAACAAAATTAACAATAACAACAACAACAAAATGGAGACAAACTCATAGATACAGAAAATATTTTGAGGGCTACTAGATGAGAGGGTGGGTTGGTGGAATTGTGTAAAAGGGTAAAGAGATTAAGAAGTACAAATCGATAGTTATAAAACAGTCATGGAGATAAAGTGTAGCATAAGGAAAGTAGTCAACAACATTGTAATAAACATGTAAGGGAGAAGAGAGGTACTAAATGTAGTGGGGTGGTTACTTTGTGAGTTATATAGACTTCTAATCACTATGCTGTATAATTGAAACTAATATATTATTGTATGCCAACTATAATTGAAAAAAAAATTGTTGAATTTACAATGTAAATATAAACAACTAATTGTCTATTATGTTTCAATAAAGCTGGAAAAATGTTAAAAAATCCAAATAGTCTGTATTTACTCTGAAGAGTTAAAATTCTATCATGCTTAGCATACTTCAATATCCAGTTCCCTAGAGATGTTTCTACTTGTATTATTCCCTTCTTATTTCTCAGATTATTTGGTGGTGGTGCAAGCTCTGGAAACATATCTCTTGAGGCTCTAGATACTAGTCACTAATTCCTTGTCTTTAATAATAACACAAAGTAACAATACAGCTCTCCTCATGATAATTATATTTCTTAGTCTCATTAGTCTGGAAAATGGTACTAATTCCCTCAAACACATTTCTCAGTATTTACCAAGAGGCTGGTTAAATAGGAGGTCAAAGTCTCAAACATTCCACATTTCATAAGAATAGTCTTTCAAGATATACATTAGACATGTTTATACAATGCATAATTAATATTTTATATTGACTTCAAATTTCTTACTAAACTGGTCTATCATCTACAGATATAATAGTCTATATTCATTATGCATATCTACTATGTTAACATATAGCCTAAATTTTGAGAACAAATTTATTCTAGTTTAAAATATTTTAGTCATAGTTTAAACTGAGCACTAATTATTGTGTGTGTGAGCGTGCACATGTGTGTGTGTGTGTTTCTTACCCTAGGAATTTCTGTTTTGAGGTATGGTTCCAGATATTTTTATTTTTAGTAAAGATCCCCTAGATAATTTCTATAACTAAACAAGTTTGTGAAATCATGAGCTATGCAATTCCCACAAACAAATGAAATATGCCATAGAAGTAAAGTACCTAATTCAGAAGTTTAGAGACCTCAAACTATATGAACTTATTCAGAGGAAAGTATTTTGTAGATACCACACAAGATTTAAAAATCTTGACTCCTTGCTGAATTAATGGTTTAGAAAAAACACATAGATTATTCAACTTAGTTAACACAGCATACCAGAGTGAAGCTAAAGTGGAAAACAGGGGTAATCACCCTTAAATGCAAAAAGTAGAGCTACCAAGAGAAGGAAGAGAAAATTAAATAACAGCTAATGAAAACTAAAGTCTTCCAAGTGTACTTATAAATCTGTCACCATATGGAAATAGATAAAAGGAATGGAATATTTGGAAGTACATAGACAACTAGTTTTAGGGAAAAAAAAATACTCATATTTGTTTTTTTTTTTCCCCTTTTCAAGCATAGGTATTTGAAATCTCTTTGATTCACCAAAGACAAAGTATATTTATAGTTCAATCCCTTCCTCTCCCCATCCTTTTTCCTTTCCTTCTTTCCTCTATCTATCCTATCTTTCTTCTATATTTCTTTTTTTAATCTCTCTTTGTATATCAATATTGACTAAGCATCTAGTGTATAATAATTAGAGAGAGCAATACAAATATTTTGAGTAAATTAATAAATGGGTTACTATAACATAGAATTAAGTCCCATTGAAAAGGAAAAGATGAACTAAATAGTCTTATAGTATTACAAGAATATAAAATATGCATATGTAATAATATAAATTAAATGGAAAAGAGAGCTTTAAATGGTACATATAAAATATTATACAATTGTGTAGGTAGGAGTGATTACTTCTATCATCCAGATCTAGAAAGTTTTCAAGAAGTAGGTACCATTTGGAATGGGTCTTAGAGAGGAGAAATACATTAATAAGTGAGATGTGTGGACTGTGTACTGCTTAGATTCCTTTCTTGTCCCTGATCTTCATATGTTCTATATAGTGTAAGAACTTGAAGCAGGAATCCAACATCTCAAAAAAAGGTTTTACTCTCATTTGGTTTTACTCTACTGTACAAAGGTTTTACTCTACTGTACAAAGGAGGGATCCAGGTGCACCAAAGTGGCTTCTCAGACAATTCCAGCCAGTTACATCAAAAAGAACTTCATGAAAGCCTGAAAATCAGGACATACCTCTTACAACTACGTAAGTGTTTATAGCCTTCACAATCTCTCCCCCTACCTTCTAAGTATTTCCCCCACTATTAGTGCCAACACTGCTCTTACTCCAGTCCTCATACTCTCAACTACACATATTCAGGTACATATATGCCAATTCTTTGAACATGAATATGAAAATTAAACTGGCATTATAAACTACCTTATCCATTATAGCACATGTAGAGATGCCCAATCAGTAGACAACCTTCTCGGGAAAATTTACACAACCCAGTACTGAGGCAGTAAGCTTTGAGCCTGCTCCATTGCCATCTCACAACTAACTCCTCTTTACCTAAGTATTCCCTCCTTTTGATGAAAAACCATGCTTTAAATTTGGGGATTTTAGTAGGCCTCATATTTACCCATGCTCTGTAAGGTTGTTGCCAATTCCTTTGCCATAGGAACATTAATATTTCCTTCAGTGGATATAGCTGTCCTTCATATAATTAATGTATATATGCACATATCGTTATGAGGGTTTGCCCTTTTGTCACTTTTGCCCAAGTTCCTTGTCCCTAACCTAATTTTGGCTGCCAATCATTCTCCTCAACTTTGTTATGTGGTTGGAATTAACTGAACTGAATCAATCACATAATGCTTTCAGTTACTTTGTTGTGTGTTTGCCCAGATATAGTTTTAGCAGACACCTCAATTCAAGAAGATAGTACAGACAAAATCTCAAATAAAACCCCGGCAACAAGATAGTTTTTCCATATCTTTTCACACAATACCACTCAGTAACCCACTGTAGCCAGCAAGATTACTGTATACCCTCAAACTCTATGCTAATTTTCATATCTCCCTCTTAACTAAGATGTTTCTTCTTATAATAGCCTGTGATAGAAAAAAAAAAGGATTATTTTGACTAAAAAATAGATATCACAATAATGCACATTTCCTAAAATTTTAGTCAACTCCTACATCTCAAGGCTTTAAATGTTCCCCTCACTGGCAATATTCTTTCACTGCCCATTACTTACTATACGCTTCACTTTTCCTCCAATCTTCTGTGTCTATCCTAACTTTGTAGAATTATCATCCTCAAAAACAGTTACTATGTGATTTGTATTTTCTACAGTAATCCACTCAGAAGCCTGATGTCATCTACTGTCTTTGCAGTGGAGTCAATTCAAAGCCACATTCAGTTATTTTATCCAGTTCTAATGCATTTTGGAAATAACTAGTACTTCTAATTGGTCAAAATGTTGTTCCTCATGGTCCAGTGTCTGTGGATTAAAAACCCAGATGATCTGACCCAATATCCACTCAATATCCAGTGATGGAGCACATATGGTACAATAACAATAAAAATTACCAGAGGAGAACATGGATTTTTGTGAGCCTATATCTTGATGAGGTGAATCTCTAACCTAAAGATTTTTCTAAGATGCTAGGTGTTTTAACAGCTCTATTAATTTATCATAGTTCTTTAAGTAACAAGATGTGCTGTTTAGTCATTTTAGTGTTTCTCAAATTGAGATGCATTTTTAAATTAATGTCATTATTTCTCCGTTTATGTGCTAGAAAAGCTAATGTTAAATTATCAAGAAAATATGATTGTAAATTATAATGCCCAGTTTCTTTTTCATCAGATGCCTCTTTAAATGTATCAATAAAGGCTTTATTTTTTAATTTACATTAAAATATTTCTAGATATGAAAAATAAACAACAAAGTCAGCATCTATTGGGAGTATGTTCAGTTTGTTTAATATTTTCCTAGTTAGTGTGTAAGTCAGAATATGGTAGATTATGCTTTAGTTTCAAACAACCCCAACGTATTATTAGTTTATAAGACCAATTGTTTATTTCTAGAGATTGACTGAGAACTCTGTTCCACATTTTCCAGGCTGACAAAACAATCATTTTTTTTAACTTCTTGAATATTTATGGTTATTACCTAAGGAAAAGAGAACTTGATAGGGTCTCGCTCTTTTATGAAATGCTCTGATTTGAAAGTGACAGGTTATGCTTCTATAGCAACTCATTGGACAGAACCAGTAACAAAGTCTCAATTGCAATAATAGCAGGAATTACAATTCTACCATGTCTTGGAATCAGAAAACTGGAAATATTTAGTGAACATCAATAATGAGTTCCATAATTTTATTTGCTTTGTGAAAATTCTTTAAAATATATTCTTGTTAATGTCAAACATTTTGGATTTTAAAGTCATAGGAGAAGGGTAATTTGTCTTTAAATTGTTTAACAAAATTTCTAACAGAAAAGCATGTATTGGTACAAGCTCTCTTCTACTATTTTCATTAGGGACTATCTTATTTTTATCCTCCTCCTATTTAGCCTTTCAAGCTAATTGGATGGCCTCTTTCTGACTACCTACCTTAGAACTACTCCCATTTACTGTAGGACAATTTATTTATACTTCCAGGACTCAAGAAAATGCACATCTTTTGTTTTTTAAAAACTTGAAAAGGAGCCCTTCAGAGTGTTTCATTATCACCTGTCAGTAGAAAGAGATTATAAGGACTTCCACACAGAGTATCTCTGCCTTTGAGGCTTCGCAGTATTTCCTACCATCATTGAAGCTTGGAAGTTGAACTAGGTCCCTCTGTTATTAGTAACTTAAGCTATCAAGTCAGTTTTAAATTAAACTGATTCTATAGCATTGATATTTTCATAAAGTTTGAAAAACCAAAGTGACCATAGATTATTGATTATTCTGTACTTATTGCAGAGGCCTCCTACCACTCACAAGGATGTCGTAACTCTCTTTAAAGATTATCTATTTCAGTTGTTTCATTTTATAAATGAGAAAAACAAGACCCGGTTTCAGAAAGTTAAAGTGCTAATTATATAATCCCAAACAGCTACGTATTATATTTTTTTAACTTCTTGGAGAGACTTGACTTTTATTTCATGAGGACTTTTATATTTGAGGAGAATGCATATTTATCTAAAATATGGTATGTAGGCTGGGACAATGAATGTCAATATCCATGTATGTGGGTCTTTTGAATTCTAACATTTGTAAATTGCCTTGACTTAGGATGACATTAGTTCAGAATAGTTTGAACTCAATAAAACACTGTAAATGTGCATGGTAATTTAGAATGTATCATTCTAATCTTAGAGAATATGCTGCTAGAGAGAGCTCTTTATCTATTTGTAAGGGTCAACAAAACAATTGATAGCTGATAGAATTTAAACCATTACTAACTTTGTAACTTTTTTTTTTTTTTTTTGCCGCGGAAGTGTTTTATAGTCTGGTAAAGACTACAGATCACTTTTAAGAATATTATTCTTAAATGCATTAAATATTATTTTAAGAATAAAACACATGATCACAAAAAACAGTTATATTAAAACAAAGTTATAAAATATTTTCAAATACATAGCAAAGTAATGCCTGCACTCAGTAATATTTAGCATCAACTATTAGTACTACCATAGTTTTAAAGTAGTGATTAATATAAATTATATTGTGAAATAACAATAATTATATTATAGTATTATGCTAATACTACTGTATCTTGTAGCCTACATTTATAGTTGAAGGAAATGCTAAATTTCAGTTAGAGGTTAGTGAAAATAAAGAAGTAATTATTTCCCAGTCCAGGTGCATGGATAGACTGAACCAAATCTGTAGACCTGCAGCCACCAGATTAAGAAGCATTATTTTAACTAATGTAACAGAAAAAGCAAATGAAGTTTAAGAAATTTGTATTTTGAAAATAATTTAGCATACGATGTTAAGATTATTATCCATTTTATTGTAATAATACATAGATTCCACTTATTTATTAATATAAATTTTATTTCAAACTGTATAAATATATTTACTCAATCATACCATAAAAAAATTCTATTGAAATCTGTACTCTACTTCCAATAGTTTTTGAACCCAAATATAACTAGAGAAGTATCTCTGATGTTTTGAATACTAGAACAATGCACATATTTTAGAGGATTAAAATACATTGAATCAATATATTAAAGATTTTTCTTCCAACCAAATACCTGTGAATTAGATGTCGTAAAAATATTCATTGGTGTCATTAAATATATAGATTTATGAACCACTGATAGTGAAATGACAGTTCAAAAAAATCTCATGTCCTCTTAAGATTAATGTATGCTTACCTGTACTGTATACACTCTTGAATAAATACACTTTAACAATTTATGGCATGTATGATAATTGCTATTATATTCCAAATAATTTATTTCCCCTTCTGCATTGCATATTTAGCATAAGTTTATCTGAAGTTTCAGAATCTAACTCATAAGCCAATGCATATTCAGTATAAAGCCTTCATTGAATTACATTTGGAAAACTGTTCTGGGTACAAAATTATCCTGAATCCCAGAAGATGACAGGAGTCAGTTTTAAAAACTATCAAGTTATCAAGTGCTTTTCTTGCTTCACTTCTTCACAGAAATAGCAAGCACATCATCACTATTTCTTTAATTCAATTAATGTGACTTAAAAGGAAAGAAAAGAAGGAAGGAAGGAAGGAAGGAAGGAAGGAAGGAAGGA
>NW_006431805.1:2032002-2047008 GCF_000325575.1 Pteropus alecto | reverse complement strand
AAACAGGCAAAATAATTATGAATTTTAAATGTACAGTATCACATTCAAAATAGTTTGTTGATTTCTGATAGTGACAGCTATGGTCTATATCAGGCCAAATTCAGCCTACTGCCTCTTTTTGTACAATTTGGGAGCTAAAAATGATTTTCATTTTTAAATGGTTGAAAAAATCAAAAGTAGATTTTGAAACATGAAAATTATATGAAATCCAAACTTCAGACCACATAGATGAAATATTATTTATGCACACTCATTTGTTTCTGTATTGTCTGTAGCTGTTTTTGCATTAGAGGCAAAGGTAAGTAGATATGACAGAAACTCTATAGCAGGAAAAGCTGAAAATATTTACTATCCAGTTGTTTATAGAAAAAAAAAATCAGCCTCTGCTCTATATAATGCAAAATCCACATCTTAAAAAGGACATTTTCTATCAAATATTCATTATTTAAATCCAAAATATTATTTCTAGATTAAAAGCAATATTTTGAATACTGAATTCCTTCAGATCTATCTATAGATATACATAACAACCTTAGCTGAAAAACCTCATTCACAAATGGAAATGCATTTTTTTATTCATATTGCCTTAAGGAATTAATAGATCATAAAATATTGTTTCAAATAATATTCTTTCAGGCTCAGTCCCTATGCATAGACTGTGGGAACTGCAGTCCCAATTTCTTCTTTCTGATAAGGATATTTCATATGTATTTGTGATTACAGCTGTTCTTTCCAAGGGCAGCATCTTTTTTGTTGCTCCCAATGTTGATCAAACAGGTCTTACTTAGGACATCTATCCCACAAGCAGTTATTGAGTGGTGCATACCAAGTGTCAGACATTGTGCTAGATGGCGGAAGTGGAGATGGTGTGACTAGAAAAATAACCTGTATATACATGCATCAAGTTCCTGTGGTACTAGAATGTTCCTGACTTGTGTTACTTTTGTTCATATTTCTTTAGTTTAACCATCACTTCTGATATTGTTCACTTGGTTATTTGGAGATTTTTAGGTTAAAATATAGTGTTGACTTAAATATTTAATATATATCTCTTCTTGTATTCTTTTTTTTTGCCATGGCTCTTTTACGTTGTCTGTGGAAGGTTGGAAACAAAGGCAAAGCACAAATTGAGAAGTACACTTCAGCTTTGACTAAAACTCATTTTGCCTGGATCAAGTTTAGCTGTCCAGATTCTCTCTAATCTTTGTGTAAGTGCATTTAGACAAGGTATCTGTATTTCATGCAGATAAACCTATATATTTCCACCCTTTAAACATGTTTATGCATTTCTGAATTCACGGAGTGCATGCTCAGAGTTGAAGCTATTAAGTACTGTTACATTAAAACCTTACGTCCTTTGAAAACTTCAGAATGTTATTTACATTAAAGAGATTTATTGACATAATGAATAGTTGACCAATAAACAATATTCTCTTGCTATGTTAATATGAAGATTATATTTATTAGGTTATATTAAAGTCATATATAAATGTGAATATCTAATAATCTAAGTGCTCTCACACTTTTTCACTCATTCAACAAATATCTATTGAAAATTAACATAAATGAAGCTGTGCCCTCACATTTTACACCAAACCTCACTAAGCTATCAAACTTAACATAGACTTTGCTAGACAATCTACCACCTGGTTATGTCCTGCCTTGCAGTTTGCCTTATTTGAGAATATGACTTTTTCATTTTTTCCCAAATGTATTTTAAATCCCAAGTACTTAGAAACCATATCTTATATTTGTCTACATCTATTGTAGTATATAGTATCGGTGCTAGAAATTTGGTAGTTATTCAATAAATACATATTTGTTTGATACTCTCAATTATAATTAAGTATATTTCATTTGCAAGTCTGTGGCATTGTTGCGGATTTTGGCCCGTGTACCCGGAAGAACCAAGTGGCACTCAGCAAACTAAGAATCAAAGGAGGTTTATTTATGCCGGTGGGCTCAGAGGAGTCATTCTCCAGAGTCTGATCCCCGAACAAAGGTAGGCAGGTAGATTTATACATTGATTACTTCCACATACTTGGCGGTCTTTTGTTTCGTGAGCATGGGAAAGGTAGGGTTCCAGGGAGAGGAGGTTGGAAAAATTCCTCCGAGACAGGGTAGCCACCTTAGATTTTTTTATATTCCTCATATCAGCATAATATATATTTTTTAATATGAAAAGATGGGTTAAAGGTGCCCATACACATGTTTATCTTAAAATATTATCTGCTACATAATAGATAATTACAAACATTTAATGAATGTTTAATGAATACTTACACTTTTACATAAATTAATTTAAACTTCTGTTAAGTAACGATACATTTATATTTTGTGTAGGGTTTTAAGGACAATTCATGATTTTAAAAAAGATTTATCTGTGCCAATATTGCATCAACACTAGCAAGCTAAGTAACTAATTTTGTGGAAATATTAACTGATAGCTCTGTATCAGTATACAATTTATGAAATGGAATTTATTTGTATCAGAATTAAATATATAAAGGCTGACAACTCATATAAAGCCAACCAAAGAGGAACCAAATACTTTAGTATTTTTTTATTATTATTACCTCTATATATTTTACTCTAGTTGTTTTCAATGAAAAAATGACTTTCAGCTTTAATTGCCTAGCTACCTAACAACAGATGTATATTTTTAAATAATCAGTGTTCATGTAGTAATAGGAATGGATTTCCCTGTGTTGACATTTAATGCAGTCTAAAAGTTACCCCAAATATTGGTACTAAACTTTACAATTTTGCCAGAATAATAAAAAAAATAGTCATTTACATTTATTTTTATTTTAGAATAATTTAGCTTTACATGTATAAACAAACTAATCGATATTAGTATATAGAGGAGAGAAGAAAATAAGGTCAGGGAAGCCACAACCAAAACAAGATGACCTAAAGGGAGAAAGATCCTATTTTTTTTTCACTTTTTACCTAATATAAAATCAGTTCCAAAAATATTAACATAATTAATAAAAGCTCCAAAAAGCTCCCAAATCTTAGCTGACAGGAAGCTATTTTTAGAAAGAGACATATTAGAACTTTCCTAAAAGCAATTAAATAGCAACTGCTTCAGTGGTAAACACTGTTGTTTATAATAACTGCAGAAACTTGGAAATGCTCTGAAAAGCATTGGTATAATTGAATAAAATTTGGAATAGCTTTTATTTTACTTCCTATAAGAAATTCCTAGAGATTTCTCTCTTGGTACTAAAAGTAAGAGTTTCTTAAGAAGGTCATAGGTTCAGGCAAGAATCCCTAAGTGTACGTATTGATACAAGTAATTCTTTGTGTGGAGCACACCTAAACAATAAAAAAGTAACAGAAGAAGCATTAATATACCAAAAATATACACACCGAAACAATATGGTAAAGTGGCAAGTATACTGTAACTAGGAATTGGAATATCAAAAGTCTTCTATCAAATTTGACTTATGAGTCAATTTTCTGGGTGTTGTGACTTTGTTAAATTAACATTTGTTAATTAGAATTCCAGAGTGACTGATGGTGAAACAAGATGGTACAAAAGACCACAGGGGAATTGAAATAAAGAAGTTTATTATTCCCAGATCCTAGGGGAAGTACAGAGTATGCCTTCAAGGGACCACACCCAAGGGAAGGTCAGGTCAAGGAACAGGCAGAGAGAGTAAGAAGAACTGGGGCACCTGTATTTGTTAGGGTTTGTGAGTGGAATGATTTGGGTTTCCCTGGGCTAAGGCCAGATAAAACAACTCAAACCAAAAAAAGTGGAGGTTTTAGTAAGCTCCATGGGGTCTTATCTAAGAGACACACAAGGAGAAGGCAGGGCAGACTCTTTATCACAAGGGCTATTGGGAAAGTCACATTAGGAACTTATAGTTAGTTACTTGTGACTCTGGAAGCTGTTATCTAGGGCATGTGCTTGTGGGAGAAGTTAATGCCAGTTTAAGATCCCAGGAGGTTACTTAGCCAAGCAAAATGGGTGTTGAGGTAGCAATATCATGAAGTAGCTTAGTTAAACTCTCAACACTGGGCCTCTGTACACTCACTCATACCAAGGACATTTGATGACAAACTCTACTCCAGCATGTATGAGTGCTCAATATACCTTTGCTGAATGAATGGAAATGATTGTCTCCTTTCTCCAACAGAAACAATAGAAAATATTTATTTTAAATACTTCAATATACATGCAAGGTAATATTTTTGTTAATCTGTGTTCTACAACCAACTGCTACTAACTGTATACAACTGAGAAAGTACCTGTGCAATTTGAGTTCTTTGTAAAGGAAAAGCTAAGCCATAGTTAGGAGTTCAAATGGTTTATTGGAGAGTGACACCTGTGGGGAAAACAAGGGAGCAAATAGGTTTAGGCAAGTGGAGCCATCAGATAGTGATATAGACATGGCAAATGCCTCCGCCTGCCTGACAGGGAGAACTGTAGCAAAGATTATATTAAAGCCCTGATCTGTTAGCACAGAGAAGAGTGTTATCTCAGATTGAAGGTTGAAATGGTACCAGAAGTTGTTAATAGCTGAAGGCTGTCAGCTACTATATTCTCTGTAGCTAGGCAGGTTGTCCTTTCTTTAAAATGTAGCTAAGAAGACATCTCTGTGTCTGCCAAGTATATAATCTGCCTGTGCCTTGATGTTTTGGTCCATAAAAGATAAAATGGAAATATAACTATCATCCAATGCTTCGCGTGGGGGAGGTATTTGATATGTGCTTGCTGTTAACAGCGGGTGTATTATACAGGGTTCTTCCAAAGAACAGAATTGAAAGAGAGAGAGAGAGAGAGACAGAGAGACAGAGAGACAGAGAGACAGAGAGACAGAGAGAGACAGAGACAGAGAGAGACAGAGACAGAGAGACAGAGAGACAGAGAGGTTTTTTTTTTAAGAAATTGGCTCATGACAGTTACATCAGCTAAATAGCAGACTACAAAGTTTCAGGCCCTCAATCTCAACAGAGACAACAATTTAACAATAATACATAGACCAGAATACCTTTGTGAGACCTCTAGAGACCGATCTCTATAGCACTCAGAATAATATAAAACCAATAAGGGATTCCAGTGAAAAAAGTAGAAAATTTTGTGGCATTTTACATGGCTTTGTCCCTCCCTCTATCTAACCTAACGCGGTACCACTAGAAAGAAACCTTCAATACCAGGGATCGTCCCTCAGGATGGAAACAAAAGAGTATACCATGCATCTAATTTTTTGCTCATCTGGGGGCTGCCTGGGAGACAGTTAACTGCTTCATCTGACTCACAGGTCTGATGGAACTGGCAGCCTTGTGTGCAAGCCAGTGAAAACTGATCCAATCACCACAGCACATTAGAGCTGCAATTCTGCAGGCAGACTTCAGAGAGAGAAGATATTACAGATTTCAGAGAAGAACCTTAGTGAATTTGAAATGACTAAAAGCACATGCACCAGCCAAGAGAAGACATATTCTCAGAATAAGTTTGAGAAGTTTGAGAAATTTTAGCTTGTCTGATTGATGGAAGCTTTCATCTTAACAAAGCCAGTCCGTAAAGACTGAGGAAATGTTTTCTTCAAATGCCCAAATTCCAGCCAAAAATAACAAGGTGTACAAAGAAAGACTGAAACATGGTCAAATTAAAGAAACAAAATAAAGCTTCAGAAACCAAATATAGCTGTATGATATGCCTGACAAAAAAATTAAGATAACTGTTATGAAAGTATTTAATGAGCTAAAAGAGAACATGGATAGACAATGAAACACTAGAAGTGTTTATTTTATGTTATTATTATTATTTGTTTTACCAGACGTGTTTAATTACAGACTTGATCAAGCAGAAGAAAAAAGAAAATTTAAAAAAAAAAAAAAAGATCATTTCTAAATTGCTGAATCAGAGAAAAGAAAAAGAAAAAAGAATGAGAAAAAAAAAAAAACCTGAATGGACTTATGAAACACTACCTAATGGACGAATAATGCATTATGGAAGTCAAAAAAGGAGAAGAGAGATAGAGGCATAAACATTATTTGAAGAAATAATGTCCAAAAACATTTTAAATCTGATGAAATAAATGTATGTACAAATTCGAGAAACTCAAAAATCTTCAGCAAAAATAAACTACATTGAGATCTACATTGAAACATTATCATCAAACTGCCAAAATTCAAAAACAGAGAAAGAATCTTAAAAGCATCATCTCAGTTGATGGAGAAAAAGCATTTGAAAAGAATCAGAACATTTTCATCATAAAAACACTCAACAAATTAAGAATAAAAGAAAATGACCTCAAATTATAAGAACCGTATATGAAAATCCCACAGATAATAGAATACTTAATGTTGAAATACTGAAAGTTTTTGTTTAAGATCAGGAACAAGACAAGGATGTCTGTTCTCACCACTTCTAGTTAACATAGTATTGGAAGTCCTAGCTAAAGCAGTTAGAAAAGAAAA
This sequence comes from Pteropus alecto, assembly GCF_000325575.1. Taxonomy (NCBI): domain Eukaryota; kingdom Metazoa; phylum Chordata; class Mammalia; order Chiroptera; family Pteropodidae; genus Pteropus; species Pteropus alecto. The sequence goes on along the minus strand of NW_006431805.1, from coordinate 2,040,573 downwards.
AAAAAAATCTAGAATATAAGATAAGTTAAAAATAAAATAAAATAAAGAAAAAGAAAAGACATAGGAAAAAGAAAAGGAAAAATATCTTTTTGCAGATATCATGATTCTATATGTGAAAAACCTTAAATTCCAAAAAGTACTATTAGAAATGTGAATTCAACAAAGCTGCAGAAAAAAATAAATAAATGCAAATAGCTTAATTCTCCTATACTAACAATAAACAATCAGAAAAAGAAACCAAGAAAACAATAGATGATAGTTTCCAAAAGAAAAACATAACCAAGTGTGTGTACATAGCACTTGTACACTGAAAACAGTATTAAGAGAAATTAAAGACACAATTAAATGGAAAGACATTCCATGTTTATAAATTTGAAGACTCAATATTAATAATTAGTACTAACCAAGCAATCTATAGATTCACAGCAGATTTGAAAATGAAGAGCAAAGCTGTAATACTTACACTTACTGATTTAAAAACATATTACAAAGCAACAGTAATCAAAGCAGTGAGGTACTAGCATAAACACAGACAGATAGACCAACAAAATAATATGGAGTCCAGATATAAATCCTTGCATACATGGTCAAATGATCTTTAACAAGGGTGCAAAGACCACTCAATGATGAAAGCATAGTTTTGTCAACAAACTGTTTTGGAAAGACTTAGTATTCACATGCAAAAGAATAAAGTTGTACCTTTATCTCACACTTTATACAAAAATTAATTCAAATGGAATAAAGACCACAACTATAAAAATACTAAAAAAAATAGGAGAAAACTTCATGACATTGGATATGTCAATTATTTCTTAGATAGGATTGAAAAAAAGCACTGGCAACAAAAAAGACAAATGGAATGAAATCAAACTTAAAAAAAAAGTTTCTCAAAGGACATAAACAACAGAGTAAAAGTATAACCTATGGAATGGATAAAATATTCCAAACTATATATCTGATAAGTAGTTATTATCCGGAATACATAAAGAACCCTAAAACTCAACAATAAAAACAAACCCTAATTTTAAAAATGAGCAAAGGCTTGAATAGACATTTCAACAAAGAAGATATACAAATGGCCAACAAGCATATGAAAAAATGATCAATATCATTAATCATCAGAGAAATGCAAATTAAAAACACAATGTGACATCGCCTCATGCACATTAAGATGTCTACTATAAAAAAATAGGGAAGAATAGAAATGTGGATGAGATGTGGAGAAGTTGGAACAGTTGTGCACTGCTCATGGGATTATAAAATGGTGCGATCCCTAAAAAAAACAGTACGATGTTTTTTCAAACAATTTAAAATAGAACTACCATATGATTCAACAGTCCCACTTCTGTGTATACATCTAAAATAATTGAAAGCAGTATCTCACAATATTTTTGCACACCCATGTGTATTGCAGCACTATTCGCAATATCCAAGAAGTAGAAGTAACAGAGATGTCTATAGAAAAGTGACACAAATTCCCATTGAAGAATGAAAGTATAAACAAAATGTATTATATACATATAATGGTATATTATGCAGCTTTAAAAAGAAAGGAAATCTTGTCACATGCAACAACATGAATAAACCTCGAAGAATATTATGCTAAGTGAAATGAGTCAGTTACAAAAAGACAAATGTTACATAATGTAACTTTTATGACATATCTAAATAGTCAAATTCTTAGATATAGATATTAGAATGGTGGGTACCAAAGGGTTGGGGGAGGAAAAAATGGAGAGTTGTATAATGAATATAGATTTTCAGTTCTGCAAGAGGAAAGTTTCTGAAGATATGCTTCACAACAATGTATAAATATTTAACACTACTGAACTCTTTACTTAAATATGGCTAAGATGATAAATTTCATGCTATGTGTTTTTACCACAATAAAAATAAAAGAAACTACCTAATGTGATTGTGTAAAATTGGAAGGGCAGGCCAGCAGACTGGATTTTTGAAAAAAAAAAAAGATGTTAAAGTCTTGAGTACTAAGCTCTAGAACTTGGATAGAATTTTTATATTGCAATCTGAAGGCAAAATTTCTTTCTCTTTGGGAGACCTCAGTACAGTTATGCGCCACTTAACAATGGAGATATGTTCTGAGAAATGTACCATTAGATGATCTCATTGTTGTGTGAACATCGTAGAGTGTACTTACACAAACCTAGATGGTAGAGCCTACTACACTCCTAGGCAAAATGGTATAGTCTATTGTACCTAAGATACACACCTGTGAATCATGTTACTATACAAAACAACACAAGATTAAATCAAGCACAAGAGAAAATGATGTAATCAAGAGATTCAGTAAACACAAGAGGTATGTGGTTGCTGCTGGTGTAACACAGCATATTGTTTTACAGCAAACTGTTTTTACAAACGGAGTGTACTCTAAAATAATGATAAAAATTATAGTGTAGTAAATATGTAAACCAGTAACATAGTCATTTATTATTGTATCAAGTGTCATGTATGGTACATTGTGTTTTTTTTTTTTATATAACTTGGCAGTGCAGTAGCTGTATTTATACCTGCATCACCACAAACATGAGTAACGTGTTGTGTTATGACATTATAATGGCTATGACATCATTAGGCAATAGAACTATTTAGCTCTATTATAATCTTATAATAGATTATAATAATCTTATGAATAGATTATAATAATCTTATAATCTTATGAAACCACATCATATATATGATCAATCATTGAGACATCACTATGGGGCACAGGACTGTATTTTCTTTTAAGGCCTTCAACTGATTGGATAATCTGATTACACGAAATCTACTGATTTATATGCTAATCTCATCTAAATAGTATCTTTTTTTTTCCTAAACAATATTTTAATAACAATATCTAGACTGGTATTTGATCAAAAACCTGGACATCATAAGCCTAGCCAAACTGACACATAAAATTAATTACAGTCCATATGTTGTTAACTTGGCACCCACATACATCTCTTTAAACCTTACTGAATCTCCAAATACAAACAATAGCGTGGATATATTTTTAGCTAACATCATGCCACTATCCTGTCTGTATATAACAAAAAATACACTAACCCTCTCCCAAGAAGATGATGAAAATTCCTTGGGCGATGTTCACTCCTCTTTTTGATATCCATAATTTAAATAACTATGACATAAAGTTAAAGATACTTAAATATTATGATGCAAAGTAGATACATCTTACATTATATTATAAGGGGATGAGATGGAAGAAAACAAATATATTTGAGGTACATACACACAAGCATAGTCATGAAAAAAAAAGGAGTGATTTTCATATTAAGTACAATTCACATTTCTGCAACAGGTCACATGGTTGCAGCTGGTATTTATAATTCCTCCTTATACTGCCAGTTTTGTATTTCTTTTGGCTTCAGCAAGCACCTCAACTGGTCATATTTTTGTTTTTGTTTTTGTTTTTGCTTTTTTGTTTGTTTGTTTTTAATTGCTGGAGTGACCCAAACCTTCATTCTTGAAGAATCTGGACCATAAGCTCTCCTATCTGAATTGGGTTTTGTAGGTCTCCATTAACTTTAATCACAAAGCATAGTAATATTGAGAGACACCCTAAGATTTCTTCTGTATTTCAGATATACACTTCCTTACCTTCATTATATAGTAACAGTCTAGTTTCCCCTTCATAGTCAGATTCAATCATTCTAGCCAATATAGTAATATCCTTTGTTGATTCAGAGACATTAAGAGCCCAATGTGGCTGCAGGAAAATCTTAACTTCCAATTCAGTGGAATCATTGTTGTGTCTCCTGGTGGAAACATTTCTTCCTTTGGAATGAAAATGTCTAGGCCAGCATGTTATAAGTTTGTGGGAACAGGAAGAAAAAAAAAATGCTAGTGAGTCACTTGGAATAACAATGAGTGATTTCACTCTCATTTCCATGCCTTGATTCCTGGACTAATGAATCCCAGAAATGGAAGAAATAGCAGCATGTATTTGACTCTGATTTAAAGTGCATACAGCCTTCTGAAGAACCTTTGCCAAGCCTTGCCAGATATTGCCATCTAGCTGGTATTGTTACCCTGTCTTCAAAATGGCATTCCACTGTTGGCAAATTAGCTGTTTCAGAATGGTAGGGAACATGGTAAGGCCAGTGAATTCCATGAGCACAGGCCCATTGCTGCACTTCATTTACTCTGAAGTGAGTTCCTAGATCAGAAACAATGTTTGTGAGGCATACAATGATGGTAAATAAGATATTATGTAAGTTCATGAATGGTAGTATTTACAGAAGCATTGCATGCAGGGAAGGCAAATTTATATCTAAAGTGTCTATTCTAATGAAAGCAAAACACCACCTGTTCCATGATGGAAAAAGGCCCAGTGTAATCAACCGGCTACTAGATAGCTGGCTGAACACCTCAGGGAATTTTGCTATATCAGGAACTCAATCTTGGCCTCTTCTGCTGGGATATTGGTTACTCGGCAGTGGCTATAGATATTTTGGAAATGAATAGAAGGGCATGCTGCTGAGTTCATCCATAATTTGCATCTGTGCCACTATGACCACTTTATTGATAAGTCCATTGTGTGATAATAAAGGTGGCTCTGAAACAGGCTGACTGGTATTCATAGAATGGGTCATCCTAGCCAATTGATTATTAAAATATTCCTCTGCAGATTGGTGACCATTCACATGGGACACACATATCTTAGTATTTCACACATTCAGAAAGATCTATCCACATACTTCTTTTCCAGACCTCTTTGTCATCAATTTTCCAATCATGTTTTTTCAAACTCCCTGATGATCCATCCATACCATTGGCCTTAGACTATGAATCAGTATATAATCACCATTTCTAAGCAAAATAATAATAAAAGAAAAAACAAATGCACTTCTCGAAGATCTGATCACTGGATAGATTTCCCTTCACCACTTTCCTTCAAGGGTCTTCCAGAAAGGGACCATATTACTGTAGCTGTCCACTTTCAAGAGCTATCTGCATATTGTGCCAAACCATCTGTAAACTGGATCTAAGTTTTTGCTTTCTTTGTAGACTGATCAGAGGGAACTCCCCAACGAAGCTCTGGGTGTTGGCTGGGAAAAATAAGGTAATGTAGCAAGAATGGGGACCATTGGCATTTGGACTACTTCTTCATGTAACTTGTGCCTTTAGGGTCAGCTCCAACCCAAGCTCATATATATTACATCTATTTTATAATGAAATATTTCTGTGCATCCCCAATTTTATGATTTGGTGGGTGAGACAACTCCCAGCTCATGATGGGCACCTCAGGTTCCATTGTTAGCTATTGTTCCATAATTAAGCATTCCATCTCTGCTAAGACCCAGTAGCAAGGCAAAAACTGTGTCTCAAATGGAGAATAGTTATTCAAAGAGGATGGTGTGAATTTGCTTCAAATTCCTAAGGGTCTGCACTTCAATTAACCTATATGGACCTGTCAAAGTTCCAAAAAGCATCCCTATCTCTCACTGACACTGAGCACCATTGGATCTGCTGAATAAAATGCCTCAAATATCAGAACAGCTTGCAAAACAGCCTATACTTACTGTTCAACCTTCTTCCATTCTGGTTTCCACTTAAAATAATCAATTTCCCATCAGATCACATGGTAAATCCATTACAGTAATATATTCACATGAGGAATATTTGCCTCCAAAATCCAAATAGCCCCACTAAGCATTGCATTTTGTTTGTTTGTTTGTTTGTTTGTTTTTGTAGGAAAGGCTAGATGCAACAACTTATTCTTTACCTTTGAAGAAATATCTCGACACACCTCACATCATTGGACTATTGGACCACTGGATAGTTCACTGTAGTAGAAGTCCCCTGAATTTGTGTTGCATTTATTTACTACCCTCTGACACTCTTATGTCTTACCCATAAGTCTAGTATAGCTATTTCTTCTTGCTCACTAAGTTCAGTCAGAACAATGCCATCAATGTAATGTGATATTTTGTGGAAGAAAAAGGCAATTAAGGTCTTTGCAAGCTAAATTATGGCACAGCTTTGGAGAATTGATATATTCCTGGGTGAGACAGAGAGGGTGTATTGTTGGCCTTGTCAGCTGAAAACAATCTGTTTCTGGTGGTCATACTGAAAGGTATGAAAAAAAAAAATGTCATATCATCAGCTGTATGCCAGGTACCAGGAACTGTGTTAATTTGCTCAAGCAATCCAGACCACATCTGGTATACCAGCTGCAATCTGAGTCACCATCTGATTAAATTTACAATGATCTATTGTCATTCTCTAAGATCCATATGTTTTCTGCATAGACCACATAAAGTAGTTGAATGGGGACATGGTGAGAATCACTATCTCTACATTTGTTCTAGTCCTTGATGATGGCACCATTGTCTGCAATCCCTCTAGGATTGTTTTTAGTTTACAATTTTCCTAGGCAGAGGCAGTTCTAATGACTTCCACTTGGCCTTACCCATTATAATAGCATTCATTCTACATGTCAGGGAAACAATATAGGAATTTGCCATTTACTCTGTATAGTACTAGGGAAATAACCACAGGGTGGGTTTGAGGACCCACTGGATGCACTTTGAGATGGACCTGAGCTAAAATTCCACTGATCATCTCATATTTATAAGTCATGTCTCTCAGTGGGCAACAGTGACATTTTGAGTCCTTTGTAATTACAGTGTAATTTCAGAGCTAGTTTCTAACAATCTCTCAAATATTTGATTGTTTTTTTTTTTTTTTTCCAATGCACACTTAACTTGATAAAACTCCAGAGATCCCATTTGGGATAGTTGGAAGAAATATTAACAGTATTAAATTTTGGCAGTATACTTGGGTCCTTCCTCAAGGAAACCTTGACTGCCCTTCATTTCGGAGATTTTGAGTTTGTAAACTGGCTCAAATCTTGGAGTTGATTGAGGAAATGTGACTCTATATTTGATCCAAATTAAACTTTTGTTCACTCAATTTGTAACTCTTCTGTTTATACAATCAAGTAAGAATTTAATATACTGCTTATCTACTTCTCTTCAAGGAACACCATGATCAACTAGCCAATAATATAGATTTCTGTGAGTCAGACTATTATGATTACTGCTTTGACTCTGCTGTCCATTATGGTAACAATTCTCACCTTTCCTTTGACATTTAAGTGCTGGCACTTGGCCACTATCATCCCAGGATTGAATTATCTCCATTGCATTTGTTTTCAAATTCAGTAGCAACAATTTCTGGTTGTAGTTCGTGACTTATTGAGGAGAGAAACCACAAGCTCTTAATGGATGCTGGAGGTTCCCTCCCAAATTTATTTCTCACAGTCATGGTAAAGATGTGTTCTCTGAATCCCCATGGGGTAAATGATCAACTCTTAAATGACAATCAACTCTAACATTCCTAATATCTTGCATATTTGAATGCCTTCCTCTACCAAGGCAGTTCTGGTCTTTCAATTTCATTTAATATAGTTACTTTTCGGTCCATCTTCCAGCCAATAAAACAAACAGTTAAAGCACTTTTATAATCCTCCAAACTGCAAAATTATATTCAGAATCTCTGTTTTGTGGGTCCATGTTAATAAAGCGAGCCTACTCTAACCTTGTATTATTTGTACCATTTTCTCACATCCTTAATACCAAGACAAAAATAGATTTATAAGATTTCTGTCTAAATTGCATATTATAATTATGTACAATCTTTTGTAAATTAGAAAAAAATATTTAGTTCTTTTGGAGATTGTATATCACCTAATAGGTCGCACTTTGTACCTTTAGGGGTCTGATGGGACTTGAGTATAGTTACAGGTCCAGAAGCAAAGAAGGGTGGTGTGGTTTGGTCTTGCTGGGCAACTACTTTAGGGGAAGCCATTATAGCTTTCTCAGGCAAAACAGGGTTAATTTTCTATGATGGGAGAGAAACACCTGATTTTACTGACAAAGAAGACTTATTAGAATTTAAGGGTTCAATGCCCACAGCTTAGTCAGCATCTTTCCATATGCTTTTACTTTAATAGCAACCATCCTTCGAGGTTGGAAATTTAATTTGTGATGTGATTCAGAATAAGACTCTGGTTTTGTTTTTAAGTAATTTCAGCTCTATGACTACGGGAGGTAATGCAATTTTTTTCTCCTAAGCAGATATAGAAAATTTCAGGTCCTTTATGTAGCACCTAAGATGGGAATTTGTCCTAAGTTTGTTCTTTTTTCCCCCCACTTTGTCTAGCACAATTAGGAACAATCAGTCAAGCTCATTAAACTCATCTGTATGACAAAAATTTTCTACAGTATCAATGCATGGCCACCTATAACCTTGCCTTTTATAAGTATTTCATTAAGAGTATATCCAATGGTGACATATCTCTATTATGTTATATCTCTATTGCCACATCACAGCATGGACTGTCAGTGCTCTCTTTAATATTGGAAATAGAGTCATTAGCATCTTTAAATAGGATCAGATTGGAAAATCAATTTCAAATGCTCTGGAATAGATTTATAAAACTCATTCTTAAGATTCTGTTGCTCTAGAATCTCTCTTGAAAGCTAAATATATATATTTATATATATTAGTTGTGGTTCTCCAGAGAAAACAGAATCAAAAGGA
>NW_006431805.1:2031065-2031989 GCF_000325575.1 Pteropus alecto | reverse complement strand
TGTTTTGTTTTGTTTTGTTTTGTTTTGTTTTAAATCACTCTTGTGTGACTGTGGGGACTAACAAGTCAAAAATGCAGAGCTGACCACCAGAGGGCTGGACATTTCTACAAGAGTTGATTGCATAATCTTGTGTCCAAAGATTGAAACCTTGGGAAGAATTTCTATATTGCAGTTTGGGGAAGAACTACTTTTTCTTCAGGGTATTTTAGTCTTCTCTCTCATTGGATGAGATTCAACCAGATTTATCACGGGTAATCTGCTTTAGTCAAAGTATATCAATTTAAATGTTAATTACATCTAAAAAATATTTTTACAGCAACATCTATACTGGTGTTGTCCAAACAATTGGGTACCAAACCTAGCCAAGTTAACAGGGAAAATTAATCAAAACTGTAGTATTCACCTATTACCTTGTGTGGTAGTTCTGAGAATCTATGGAGTTATTTCATAAGATAGCTATTTTATGGGAAACTGGAATAGCATTATGGAACATAATTTTGCTCTGGAATCAGGTAAATTAGATGATAATCTACTTAGAAGTGTGAGCTTTAGCACGTTCCTTATTCTTTCTCAATCTCATTTTTTCTCATTTGAAATATTGAGATATAATAATACTATCAACCACATAGAATTGTTATAAGGATGTAATGAAATAGTGCATGGCACATTGTAAATGCTTTATAGGTTTAGACATCACTTCATGTGTGGCAGAAAATAGCTTGTCGCAAACATGCATTCTTTTCTGGGAACCAAATTCTTCTCTAGAAGGGAGGCATATCTAGATTATATGTTCCAGCATTTTTTATAGTTAGCCATACCATGTAATTAGTTTTCACCAACCACATGTGTGTGGAAATGATCTGATTTATGACTTCTGGGCCAAGGCTTTTAAAAAATAAATATTTATTCTTCATCCACTCTTTC
>NW_006431805.1:2013007-2031054 GCF_000325575.1 Pteropus alecto | reverse complement strand
GGAAATGAGTGCAGACAGCAATGAGGCCTTAGAGTAGGAAGACAATTTTCCATGAGTCTCTGGCATTTCTGCATGTCTTATGAATGAGGTATTGACTGCCTTTTTCTCTGAACTATCTTTTCAAGGTTGTTTGCATCAACAACAACCTTAGACAATATATATTCTCTCTTTTGTCATGCTCATTGTTTAGTACAATGAAGATAATATATCCCTTCTTAGTAAAAATCAGGCAGGCTTACACATAAGGTTTAGGTTTCCTGAGCTAAGGGTTCCTATTCTGTAACCCAACCCAGTGAATATACAGGGATCTAATAGCCCTCTTTGTATCACCCTGTAGAATTTGGAATTCAGGAAACGAGAGCAAAACTGCAGGTACTTTGGCCATTACTATTGATATAACAATCTCTCCTTATTCTCTGACATAGAAGTCATATCTTCTACAGCATCTATTAAACTGTAGCAAGCTAACTTATTAGTTTGTAAGTCAGGTAAAATCTCAACTCTTCCCAAATCCTTACACATAGAGAATGAGCAGAAACAGAAAATAGAAAAACACAGCTCTCTGAATCACCACATATAGTAGATATGCCTCACAACCAGAAAAAAAAAAAAAGAAAAAAATAAAATAAAATCTCAGGAAAGAGAGTGACATCAGAAACATGGTGGAGTGAGAGATGTTCCCAGATCTCTCCCCCTGAAAAAAACAACAATAAGCCGAACATCTAAAACTCAACAAAAAACACTCAAACTGCACACCAGCACGTCTGAGTGTGGGATCTGAGCAAAAGAGCTACCACAGGTCAGAACTCTGGGTGGTTGGCGGTGGACTGGAGGAACAAAGAAGCTGCCTCTCTCAACCAGAACTATCTGCAGGAGGAGAGGGAGAATTGAAGGTACCACGGGTTCCCTGAACAGCCCAGCCTGAGAGAACTGTGAGCTCCACGGGGCTGGTGGCAGTGCACAGGAATCAGGGCAGAAAGCAGAGAAGTGAGGACATCAGAGAAGCAGGGACGGCAGAGAAACAACATTTGATTATTACCAGCTGTGATTGAAAAATGCAAGGATGAGCTGCAACTGCCATCCACCAAGCCAAAGGGGCTCTCCCCACATATCCTCCAAAACCAAACACTGCAGAGCCCCAGGGAAATCTGAACAAATGCTACTGAAACCGTCGCTAACACTGACAAGGGTTGAGACTGAAGATAATGGAAGTGACTGAATATCAAGAAGACAACTAAAACTTTATATGAAGCAGGGATCCAAGAGGATTAGACACAACCTACTGGAAAACAAAAGAGAAATGTTTTCTTGCAACAGGCTAAAGAGAGACCATTATATAATAAATCTTTCTGAAGAAATAAAAAAAGAAAAAAACAAAACAAAACAAAAAAACAGAATACACTTCCATTAATGCCCAGGCAGAGAAATAGTCCAATAAGGACAAGGAAAAAATGGAAATATTGAGCTACCAGAAAGCAAAAGATAAAATGGCAATAAGAAGGCCTCATATTTTAATAATCACCCTAAATGTAAATGGACTGAACTCATCAATAAAGGCACAGAATTGCAGATTGGATCAAAAAACAAAACCCAACTATATTCTGCCTTCAGGAGAAACATCTCAATTCCAATAACAAATATAGACTCAAAGTGAAGGGTGGAATATGATTTTTCACGTAAATGATATTCAGAGAAAAATGAATGGTACTCATATTGGACGAAATACACTTCAAAATAAAAAGGTAAAGGAAGATACTACGGGACACTTAACAATGGTAAAGGGAAACATATACCAAGAAGACGTAACACTTATTGTTATACTCCCAATCAGGGAGCCCTGAAATATGTAAAGCAATTACTAACAGAATGAAAGGGAGAAACAGATCAAAGCACTATTGTAGTAGGAGAACTAAATACCACATTGTACAGATATGGAAAGATCATCCAAACAGAAAATCAATAAGGAAATAACATCCTTAAATGACATATTAGACCAACTGAACATAATTGACATTTACAGAGCCTTTCATCCCAAAACAGCTGCTTATACATTCTTAGCTACTGCATATAGAACATTCTTAAGGACTGACCACATACTGGGACAGAGAGATAGCCTCCACAAATATAAGAGGGTTGAAATCATACCAACCATATACTCTGATCGTAATGCTTTGAAACTAGAGATCAACTGCAAAAAAAACAAAACAAAACAAAACAAACAAACGAACAAAACAACCAGAAAGAAACATAAATATGTAGAGATTAAACAACATGCTACTGAAGAAAAAACTGAGTCAGAGAAGAAATAAAAAGAGAGATCAAGAGATACATAGAAACAAATGATAAAAAAAAATATCAAAACTTTTGAGATGTGGCAAAAGTGGTCATAAGAGGAAAGTTCCAATCATTACAGCCCTGTCTCAAAAAACAAGAATGAGTCCAAATAAACAACCTAATGCATGATCTTAAAAACCTAGAAAATAAAAAGAACAAATGAATCCTGAAGTCAACAGAAGAAAGAAATAATCAAAATTAGAGCAGAAATAAATGAAATTAAAAAGCAAGCAAACAAACAAACAAAAAACAACAGAAAAAATAAATGCAACAAAGAGCTGGTTCTTTGAGAAGGTTAATAAAATTGACAAACCCCTGGCTAGACTCACTAAAGAAAAAAGAGGAAAGCACACAAATAAACAAAATAAGGCATGAAAGAGGAGAAATTACAGCAAATGCTGCAGAAACACAAAGGTTCATACAAGAATAGTATGAAAAGTTATATAACACCAAATTTAATAACCTCCAAAAAATAGACCACTACTTAGAAAGATACATCTTCCTAGACTGAATCAAGGAACTGGAAAATCTAAATAGACCAATCAGCAGTATGGGAATTGAAACAATCAACAAAAATCTACCAAAAAGTAAAAGTTCAGGACCAGATGGTTTCATCAGTGAATTCTACCAAACATTCAAAGATTTAATTCCTATTCTTTCCAAACTCTTCCAAAAAATCAAAGAGAAGGCAATATTTCCCAAATCATTTTTTAAGGCCAATATTACTCTGATACCAAAACTTGGTGAAGATAACACAAAAAAAGAAAACTACAGATCAATATCTCTCATGAACACAGATGTAAAAATTATAAATAAGATGTCAGCGAACCGAATACAGCAACATATTAAAATGATTATACACCTCAATCAAGTTGACTCCATCCCAGGGGCTCAGTGATGGTTAAACATATGCAAATTGATTAATGTGATATACCACATAAACAAATTAAAAAATGAGAATCATATGATCATATCGATAGATGCAGAAAAAATGTTCGGCAAGATACAATATATATTTATGATCAAAACACTTAACAAAATAGGTATATAAGGACAGTACTTAAACATAATAAAGGCCATATACGACAAACTCTCAGCCAACATTATACTTAGTTAATGGTAAAAAACTAAAAACCTTTCCTCTAAGATCTTAGGGACAAAGCAAAGCTGTCTACTATCGCCATGTTATTCAATATAACATTGGTGGTCCTAACTAGTGGAATCAGGAAAAAGAAAGTTATAAAAGGCATCCAAATAGGAAATGAAGAACTTAAACTGTCACTATTTGTGGTTGACATGATTCTCTACATAGAAAAACTTAAAGATTCCATGAGAACACTACTAGAAACAATAAGCAAATACAGTAAATTTTCTGGATACAACATCAACATTCAAAAATCCATAGCAGTCCTATACTCTAATAATGAAGTGTTAGAAAAGGAAGGGGACAAATAATTCCTTTTACAATTGCAAAAAAATAATAAAATACCTAGGAAAAAAATCTAATGAAAATGTGAAGTACCTATATAATAAAAACTATAAGACCCTATTAGAAGAAATCGAAGAAGCTACAAAGAAATGGAAAGACATTCCATGTTCTTGAATTGAAAGAATCAACATAGGTAAAACGATCTTATTATTTAAAGCATTATACAGATTTAACATAATCCCCATGAAAATACTATCGGCATTTTTAAAGAAATAGAACAAAAATCTTCATATTTATATGGAAGCACAAAGGACCCAAAATTGCCAAAGCCATCCTGAGAAAAAAAGAATGCGGCTGGGGGCATCACTCTGCCCAACTTTAAATTTACTACAAAGCGACAGTAATCAAAACGGCATGGTACTGTTAGAAAAAACAGACACTCAGACCAGTAGCACAGAATCGAGAGTCCAGAAGTAAATCCATGTTTATATGGTCAAATAATTTTTGACAAAATCCAAAAACATACTGTGGAGAAAGGAAAGGCTCTTCAGTCAATGGTGCTAGGAAAACTGGAAAGCCACCTGCAAAAGAATGAAGCTAGACTGTTGTCTATCACCACACACCAAAATTAACTTAAAATGCATTAAGGACCTGAATTTAAGACCTGAATCAATAAAAAAACAAAAAAATTTCTCAAAAAAAAAAAAAAAAAAAAAAAAAAAAAAAAAAATCATCGACAAGGTAAAAAGACAACCGTCTGAATAGGAATATATATTTTCAAGCAATGCCTCTGATAAGTGCCTAATATCCAAAATATACAAAGACCTCATAAAACTCAATAACAACAAGAAACAAACAATCCAATTGAAAAATGAGCAGAGGTCCTGAACAGACATTTCTCCCAAGAAGACATACAAAGGGCCAAAAGAAAAACATGAAACAATGATCTACATTGCTAGCTATGAGGGGAACGCAAATCAAAATCACAATGAGATGCCATCTCACACCTGTTAAAATAGCTATAATCAACTGGACAAGTGATAACAAATGCTAGAAAGGATGCAGAGAAAAAGGAACCCTCACACATTGCTGGTGGGACGGCAAATTGGTACAGCAACTATGGAAAATTGTATGGAGGTTTCTCGAAATACTAAGATACTACCATATGATCCAGCAATCCCTCTACTGGATATTTACCCCAAAGACTTGAAAACATACCCGAAATGATATTTGCACACCAATGTTCATAGCAGCATTGTGTTCATAGTGGCCAGATATGGAAGCAACCGAAGTGTCCTATGATAGATTATTGGCTAAAGAAACTGTGGTACATATACAATGGATTATTACTCAGCCATAGAAATAGAGGAAATACTGCCATTTGTGACAACATGAATGGATCTCAAGATAATCATTCTAAGTGAAATAAGCCAGACAAAAATAGTTGAAAATCACATGATATGACTTATATGTGGTATATAAATATAAAAGCAACAAACAAACAGGAGAAACAGAGACTCATGGACATAGAACTTGTAGTTTCCCGAGGGTAAGGGGGTGTGGGACAGGTATGATAAATGGAGTAAAAGGTTTCAAATGTGGGGTTACAGAAAGAAATGTAACAATGGGAGGTGAACACAGAAGGTAAATATGTATATGTCTTGCTGTTAAAATGTACAACTGAAACTTACCAATGTCACCATAAAAACAAACAAACAAACAAATAAAAAGAAGAATATAAATTTTATGTGAGTGAAAAATAAACTTATACTATTTGGGGGACATTATGAATTGTGGGATTTAGTTGGTACAGTTTTTAGCCTATTGTAACTAATGCACCATTTAATTTCCAAAATATTCTAGACATTTTCTGGTATTTGTACTCTTTCAAGCATAATGGTTGTTAATTTAATTATTTAATGTCATTATGTCACTTGCTTTATAGCCCTTATCTGATAATGAAGCTAATGAGGATAACTTTCTACAACATATATGAGTGAGAAGAAAATAAAGCTATAAAATATTGAGGCTTTGTTTTCTCTTTCAGGGGAAATTAATCATTTCTTAGCTTCAGAAATAAGAATAACTTATGGAGATGGAGTTAGTTAGCGTTTTTTTTTAATATAACTAAAAAAGGCCTTAACGACCATCTGGTGAGTACTAATAATTTTACAAAGAGGGGACGGTGTTCTTCACAAAGAAAGGCACCTCGTCATTTGTATAGTTAAGGTATAATTCATGACTACTAACTCTTATTTTAATTTTCTTCTTATCATACTCTCCAGTACTAATAAACTAAAGGGTAGGATTTTAGTGGAATCATTTGTAAAGTTTTCTCTAATTTAAAATTCCTATGCCTGAAATATGACAGTAAAATAAAATTATTAATTTCATAATTATCTGCCCAGATATTTGTAGCATTACAGACTTAGGTATTGAAAAATCTACAGCTTTTGAAAAGGCTCAAATGTATAACATGGACTCTGCCCTTAAGGATTTTACATTCTAGCTCAGATACATACATCAAGGATACGAACATACTTGAAGATACATACATCAAACAAAATTGAATGATACTAGAGAGTATAGTGTTGAGTACCAAATTATATGGTTATGCATCGCAAATGATTTATTGATGACTAGAGACGTCAGGGAATGCATCATTGAAGGGAACTTAGACTAGAACTTGAAGGACAGGATTTTTATATGAGGACAATAAGGGGAAAGTGTTTTCAATGAGAAATACCAGAAACAATAAGGATAAATTCATGGAGGAAAATTATTATAGAATGTTTTTGGGGTAATGAAAAAATGGGTCTGTGTTTAAGTTTTGTTTTGCTGAAAGTGGAATAGATGACTCATTGTATACAGTAAGACAGGAAGCCTCATCATTTATCTTTCTGCCTCACTTATTCTGCATGCCTATTTTTGTTTAACATTCATTTTGTAATTTCTCCATCTTAAAATAAATTTAAAAATTCCTCCCTTGATCTCACTTCACCCTGTACTACTTCCTCATTTTTACCATTCTCTTTACAATATAACACTTTCAAAGAGGAGTCTGATATTTTTTTCAAATCCACTCACCCCATTATTTCTTAAACACACTTCATTTAGTTTATATCTTAACGAACCTACTGATTTTTTTTTTGTCAGAATTACATTTTGTAATGCAGTGGTCAATTCTCAGACTTCATCTTGACGAATCAAGCAGCATACCACCCCAAATATGACTCTCTGCACATTAAAATCATTTGGCTTCGAGTACACTACTCTCCCGGTTTCTCTCTTACCTTGCTGGTAACTTGTAGCTTTTTTTTTTTTTTTTCACTTAGTTAGTGTTAGTATTTCCTCACCTTACCTACTTCTGAACATTGAAGGCCTGGAAAGTTCAGTTCTACAATTTACTTTTTTTTCTTTATCTTCTCACTCTCTTGAAGACTTCATCAATCTTAATGACTTTATACGCCATTTGACAAATCCAAAATTTATATTTCTAGTCCACAGCTATCTCACAAACTTTAGACAAATATATCCATCTGCCTACTCCACTTTGATATCTAAGAGGCATCTTCAACTTAACATGCCAAAAACTGACCACTTGATATTTTTCCTTAAACCTGTTATTTCCAAAGTTTTTCCCATTTAATAAAATAGGGATTCTATTATTCCAGGTGCTTGTTTCTCTCTCTTTTTTTTATGCTCTGTATTCAATCAATTATACAAATGATTTGTCTTTATCTAAGAATACATCCAAAAACTCGCCGCTTTTCAGCAACTTCACTGCTAAAATTCTAGTCCAAGCTACCATTAGTGCTCACCTTCACTATTTCAACAGTCTCTTAACTGGTCTCTCTGTATGTGCCTGTATTATTTATAAACCAGCAGCCAATGATTCTGTTAAAATATGCATCAGATTGTATTACTTTTCTTCTCAAAGCTCTCTCTTGGTTTCATATCTCATTCACTGTCCTACATTGCTCTTCATCATCTGTTCATCACAATCTCTGTAATTTAGTTTTCTAATTCTTTCTTCAACCCAGACTGCTCGCTCAGTTCCAATCGCAATGACCACTTGCTGCTTTTCAAATGTAGAAAGCATACTTCTGTCTCAGAGCCTTTTCAAATGTTATTCTTCTGCCTGAAATGCTCTTCCTTTACATATCTGCATGACTTGTACTCTCACACCTTCAGTTCTTTGGTCAAATTCTACTTTCTTAGTGAAGTATTCCCTGACAATGACTCTATTTACAATGGCCAATCCCTCTCTCCAGTACCTTAATACCTTTTTGCTTCACAGTTTTTCTTTATAGTCTTGATTATCCTGTTACAGTCTATGTTCGTTCTATCCACTTAATTGTTTATTTATTGTTACTTATCTTCCTTCACTAGATCAATAAAGTAGGACTTTTTATCTGTTCTGTGCTGCGAAACCCTCACAGTTCCTAAAGAAGGACCTAGCACATAGTAGGTCCTAAATATATATTTGTTGAGTAAGTGCATTAATAAATGAATGATTCTGCCTTTTTAAACTTTGATCTCCAATAATGCCTCAATGTCTTAAACATTTTCACCAGATCAATGAATTTTCTGTCTTTTTTTTTTTTTTTTAATTTAGCTAAGATATTACCACGGTGTTCTATTTCAGTCTTTTCTAGTGGGGTATGGATTATTTTGCTAAGATAGAAGACATTTTCAGTGGGGAGGAAAAAAATGGCATAGATGATAGAGGCTCTGTTCATCCTTCTGTTGACCAAATCGAAGTTGTGATGGAAAAAAGGGGCGAACAGCAAGGAAAAATCGCCTGGGATCTAGATGAACAAGCCATACAACTAGGGAGAAATCCAAGAAATCAATCTGCAATGGCAGAAGGTAGGACAGGGCGAGGACGCAGGACTGCCCGGTCTCTAGCAGCTGAGTGAGACAGAGGCTGAAGCAGCAGGAGCGACAGCTGCCTCTTAAAGGGGCTGCATCTGTGAGCAGATTTTCACGGTGACGGATCTTCTCTCTCTGAGCACCAGTACCGATTCAGTTCCATGCAGGGGACACCAGGGACTTACAGGCAGACATTGTTGGAGTGAGAGCCAGGGCAAGACTCACTCTGTACAGAAGTGCTGGTGGTATCCATTGTTCCTTGTTGAACCCTCTTCCCTCCCAGTGTGCGGACACAGTGCCACCATAGCAGAGAAGTCATCAAACCGGATAACAGAGGTCGCTCTGCCCAGAGGATTCCATGAAACTCCACCTCCCCAAACTCTCAGCCCCACCCAAGCCACATCCAGGTATATCATCAGCGAGTAAAGTGCTTGTTGCTGAGTAGTGCCTAGAGTCACACTAGAGGCAACTGACCACAGTTTCTTGTGTGGCCTTTTGAGTCAACTATAAGCACAGCACCTGTGGATTGCTTGCTGAATCTTAACAGGTGGCTTCGGAGGGGCAGAGGCTTGGGATAAATTTGGCCAACAGCTGAACCCCTCTCAGGACTCTGCCACTGGACAACTACTTCACAAATCCACACTAATAAGAAAGGGAGACTTAGGAGCTTTGCTTAGTATATAGAAACAGACACAGAAAAGCAGTCAAAATGGAAGACAAAGAAGCAGAAACCATATTAGAGAACAGAACAGAGATCCAGAAATAATGGAGTCAGGTAATCTAACAGATGCAGAATTCAAAACACTGGTTATAAAGATGCTCAATGATCTTTTGGAAAGTGTAGATAAATTCAGTGAGAACTTCAACAGAGATAAAAATGGAAATGGAGATTATAAAAGGGAACCAGTCTGAAATGAACACAATATCTGAGATGAGAAATATATTAAATGGAATAAACAAAGAAAAAAAGAAGAGGATCAAATAGCCTATTTACAGGAAGAGAAAGCAAAGGACACTCAATAAGAATGGCAAGAAAAAAGATGTCAAGACTATAAAAATAATTTAAAGAGCATATGGAACACTATTAAAGGTCAAAATATTGATCTCATGAGCATACTTGAAGGAAAACAAGATTTTGAACAGCTATTTGAAGAAATAATGATGGAAAACTTTTCTAACCTGGTGAAGGAAATAGACATACAACTCCAGGAAGCTCAGAGAACCCCAAAAAGTAGGGATCCAAAGAAGCCCATACCAAGACACATCATAATTAAAATGTCAAAGGTTAAATACAAAGAAAGAATCTTAAAAGCAGAAAGAGAAAAGCAGATAGTTACCTACAAGAGAACACCCATAAGACTGGGAGTTGATTTCTCAAAAGTAACTATGCAGGGCAAAAGGGCTTGGCATAAAATATTCTGCAGGATGAAGACCTAGGATGCACAACCAAGAATACTTTATCCAACAGGCTATCATTTAGAGTTGAAGGACAAATAAAGAGCTTCTCAAACAAAAATAAGCTAAAAGAATGTATCACCACCAAACCAGTATTACAGGAAATGTTGGAGGGACTTCTTTAAGAAAAAACAAAAAAAAACAAAAAACAAAAAACAAAAAACACACATGTATCAAAAACACGAATAAAGAATGGTAACAACTGCATTCCTATCAATAAATACTTCAAATGGAAAAGATTTAAGTGCTCCAACTGAAAGATAGAGTGGATGAATGCGTAAGAAAGCAAGATCCCTACATGCTGCCTACAAGAGACTCACTTAAAATTAAAAGACACACACAGACTAAAATGAAGAGGATGGAAAAAGATATTGCTTTGATTGACCTAGAAGGTATTTAAGTTAGGCAGAGAAAGATAAACACTATACGATTTCACTTATATGCAGAATCTAAGGAATAAAATGGACAAACTAATCAAAAACAGAGTCACAAATATAGTGGACAATTTGGTGATAGACAGAGGAGAGAGGAAGTTGAACGGCTGGGAATATAAGGTGAAGAGTTAAAAAAGTACAAGTTAGTAGCTGATGGATTGTCACAGGGATGGGGAGCATGGCATAGGGAATGCAGTTAGCACTAGTATGTTGGCTGGGTGGAGGGTCGGAAGAGAGAGGGAGCAATTGAGGGGATCATTTTATGAACTATATAGATGTTTAATCAATGTGCTGTATACATGAAACTAATTCAAATAAATAGATAGATAGATAGATAGATAGATAGATAGATAGATAGATAGATAGATAGATAAATGAATGAATGAATGAATGAATAAAAGAAATTTGCAGTTTCTATATTTGAAAGGTAATCACAAAGTTACCTGAAAGAATACCATTATAACCATAGGTATATGAAAAAAAAATGGTGAATTAAATACTATCTTTTAAGGGATTTTCCACTTACATAGTTATTTTAAGTATTTTAAGTTCTAATATTCCAGTGGCCTGTAAGATTTCTTATATGTCTTTCTCTTTTTTCCAGCTTTATTGGTATATTATTAACATAAAAAAATTGCCTTTTTAATACATAGAGGTGACAGGTATCCAGTCAATGGAATTATTTTATAAAAATAATTATTACAAAAATATGAGTTGAGATTTTATTATTTTGCAAGCACTGTGCTTTACAAAACATATTTTACAAATAACATCACAATACTATATTTTACAAGTGTGAAAACTGAAGGTGAAAAAGTTAAATTTTCCAAGATCTTAGCTAGCCAGGTCTGATTTCAAAGATTAAATGAGTAATAACTGCACTGTACCTGTTTAATAACAATAAGCAAAAACTTATTTTTTGTTTTTTTTGAAAGAGTCATCATAAATTTGAAATATTATTTTGTTGATGACATTGATAATTTTACTAGTGTCAAACTCCTTTGCTTTGATACTTTGTCTCTAATAAATAGACTTTACTTACCAAGGGTAATTACTCTTCAGTGCATCCTGGGGATATTTTCTCTGGGCTGTTTGTTTTAGTGCACCTTGTCTTATTGCTTTCTGTTAGATATTTACCCATTTTTCACATATAAGTGTAGCTGATTATTATGTGAATATTCAAAAGCCCAAAATACTAATGAGTAAATCTGACATTCTTATAAATGCTATTCAACTACAGATCATTCTTGTTATAAAGTAGCATATTTGCATCACAGACTGAACTTGACTTTGAAACATTTTGGAGTATATACTGGAATGATTCTTTTGTTCTTTTTTATGTGTTGCTCAAACATTATGCTTATATGATTTAATTATCCAAAAGACCAGACTTAAAGTTCTAAATCAATCAGAAGTTATCTGAGTAAATTGTTTTACTAATAAGGATGGTCTAAAATTCCTGCACTCCCATAAACTATTTTAAGCATAAGTATTGGGAAATTGTAGCTCACCCTAAAATCTTAATTTCTAGAACTCTGTGCTTATAAGACATAAACCACCATGCCATGGCATGGCATGAACGATAGGTGAAATAGTTTATTTTAACTTTAACATTTAGTGTTTAGAGTGTGTTAAGTAATTTTGTTTAAAAGTTCTTTGTGTTCATTAGAAATATTTCAAAGAATGACAACAGGAATGTAAGCACATATTAATACTGATGTTTTACTTAAGTATCTATTAACAAACTGCAAGAAATGAACTGTTCACTCCCACAAACATTGGAATGCTACTCACTCTAGAGACTAATATGTTATTAATTACATTTTGCGGGGTGGGCGGGGAGAGATGTTTCATAGGATATAAAGACCAATGGTTTTTGTCTATAAAGAATGCAGTAGATTGGCTCCAAAGTGATTTACTTAATTGATCTAAAAGAAGCTTGATTCATGATTAGCAAAAGGACAAATAAATCTTCATTTAAAGCTTTGGACATATGCAAACTTGATATGTTGTCAAGGAAGCGATTTTTAAATGAAGAGCAAAGAAAAACTGTTTTATTATTTAGATATTTTAGCAATGAGTAACAGCAGAATTCAAATTAGATTGCAACTTATTTCATAATTGTGATTAGAAAAAGTGCAAGGTTTATGAGAAAAGTAAGCAAGAAAAACATCCTCAGTGTTGAATCACTTTCCTTTAAAATGTATGCACATGCCACTAGTTAGTAGCTTGGTTACAGAACTGACTACACAGGATACACAGCAAGAAAATAGAATTTAGCTGATGATGCTTTATTTACTTTCAATCCCTCTTAGTTTCTAGTTCAAGCCTTTGCAAGGTATCCATTCAATAGAAACAACCTACAAGGTGATATTTTGGAGTGAGACAAACTAGGGTTCAACTCAGAGCTTCAACATTTATTAGCAACTTAGGTGAGTTATTTAAATACTCTGAGCCTGTATCATCATCTGTAAGGTAGAAATAATAATGGTACTTACTTTATTGAGCTGTTATGGGGATTGAGTGAGATAATTTATGCATTGCACTTGACCCCATCATAGGTGCACAGTGAATTTTAGTGTCCTTCTTTCCATGTAGAGGGCAAATAGAGTTGAGCAAACCCAAAAGACTTTGAATGTAAACAGAAAGTTCTGTTAATTTGCCCCTTTATTGTAGTTATTACTTCCTATCACATTATTTATTGATCAGGACTAATCAGCTGCTTACCAGGATATACTAGACCGGTTCAAACAATACTTCTTTGAAACATATTAGTGGAGGACTCTGTTTCAGGGAATAGTTCTAATTCCCTCTGCACTGCATGTTACTCCCTGCTTTTGAGGGATATCTTCCTGGAACTAAGTCCTATATCCTCATTTCCAGACGCAGGTGTCAAGTAGAGGAGAGTGAATACAATCTATTTAGTCAAGAAATATCTCTTTTCTCTCCCTTTCAGATATAATGCTCTCTCATATGTGTTACCTTGTCTTATTAAAAACAAAAACAAAAACAAAAACAAAACAATGTGACATGATAAAAAATGATTTTATGTCTTGACCCAAATGTATATAGAAAGGAAATGACAGTTCTTTTCTTAACCTTAGCACTGTTGAAGAATTATTTGGTAAACAGATGACATAATTTTCTTTTTATTTAATTAATTCACTTCCCAGTTCTAGACCTGAATTTCCTTCTCAACCAAATGTGGGGCTGGAACAGCTCATTTCTAAGCTTTTGACTGGCTCTATTTTTCTATTAATCTTTACATTAAGAACAAAAAATATGTTTCACATCTGTGATACTGGGCCCTTGACATCTGCCAGAGAAGGCACACTATGTGGTCATTAAGACCTTAGACACAAGAAGTAGATCTTAGTTTGAATCCCAGTTTTCTACTTACTAGCCACATAACCTTGGGATAGGTCTTTAAGTTTTGTTATCCTCTTTCTTCATCTGTAAAATACAGTTAATATAAATATACAATTTTTAGAGGCCTTAAGGAAATTTAATAAGATATATGAAAAGCATTTTAACATGATGCTTAATGAATAACAAACACTAAAATTGTTACCTACAATGCTATTATTATTAGAGAAGAGATGAGTTAGGCGCACAAATTTCATATCATAGTCCTGACAATAAAAGCAGGGGAAATTTTTAAAGAGAGCATGTGTATGCCATTTATATAATTTTCTATCTAACCCCCAAGCCTATGGAGAGGGGACTAAGTAAAAATTGAAAGAAATATTTACACATTTATACCCACGAGCAAAAGTCAGAGCTTAATTTGGAACCAGTATGATAAAAAAAAAAATAATTCTCTCTATTTTATCATAGAACATAGCATGGCATCAGTGAACTGAGTAGTGTTAAGTATTTGTAGCTTGGAAAAATCTTCTAGTGGTAATTGCAACAAGAACACCTTCCTGTTGGCTTTGTAAACTTAAGAGGTCTTGGCCACAGACATTATTTGTATTTTGGGCCTTTAAAACAAAAATGCCATTAGATGTTCATTTCTTAAAATGGCATTTGCACAAGAGACATAGTTAATTGATGTCTTAAATTCTCAAAACCAACCTTGATATAAATACACCAAAGGGTCCCCATCATCAAAATCATCAAATTATCTGCTGCCTCAAGATGGAAAATGGCAAAATCCAGATGGCAGCTGAGAGGGCTGCTTATTAACTCCTGTGGGCTCTCCTTGGGGATTCTCAAAAATAGTTGTGAGGAGAATACTACAAAGGAAGCTGAATGTTCTTAGTTGACAAGATGGCAGTCAGAGGCAGAGCAAGCTTGTACTGTTATTGTGATTTTTCTTAGTTTATTGTTGCTTTTTATCCTCCAGGCAGGATTGGCTTGTCAGAAGTTGATTATTTGTTATAAGCCTGATCGTAAGTTAGAAACAATCAGTACTTAGTCATCTGTAGCTTTAACTAGAGTTCAATGACCTCTGTAAATCTCAGCAAAGACTTTCTACTTCAGACTGTTCACATTAGTTAGGACTATTGAAGGTTGTTGTTTGTTTAGAAGTTAAATCAAAGTCTTTCTCTACTGAACTCTTATAGTCATCTCCATCTTGTGGAAACTCGTTGATGATCAATATATTGCTAAGTGTTGTCAATGGAAAATTAAAAATATGCCTAAATGTAGCAATGCATTCTTATTTGTTTCAAGTAGTTATTTTGAAAACATATATATGATGTCTAGAGAATAAAAAAAAGTTATCACACTAACTAAAAATGGCTTGAAATGGTTGATATAATTACAAGTACTGAACTTAGTGTGCAGCTGCATATCATTAATTTTATTGGCACTGGACAGTTTCTTCAAAGGGTACATATTCTATAGTATTTAAAATGTATGATGTGGACATTTTTCATGTCTATGCAATACAAATTATTTGTGAAAAGAGAGAACATTTCTATTTGCAATGCAAAAAAAAAAAAAACAGTAATTTGCCAGATTGATTTACTGCTTTTGTGTTTTTTTCCTTCCTCTTTTTAAGGATATTTTGAATAATAATAATGCCATCTGCTGATCAGTGCAGTGAGCCTGGAAATAAGTGGAGATCTGTTTCTAGAGAAGTGTCAAAACTAAACAAACATAAAAGGTAATTGGAAATGTGCTGTTTTTATATTTGTTAGATTTTGTGAAATTTAAAATACGCAGTCACTAAAAACTTAGGCTTAAACAACATATTTGGTATGTAGTACAATTCTTAAGTAGATTAACTTTCTACTATCCTAGTGTTTTTGGTACAATGGATAGTTGTGGATTTGTTCACATTTTGTGAGCTCTTGACAAAAAATATCTGTGACTAATTTCTTTGGTGCATGAGAATGTTTGTGCTACTCTAGTGGCTTAATATACATAAATATTTCACAGGGCAAATGTGCCAGCTTAAAGTCCTTTGAAAAAATGATATCAATTCAAAGAACATTGATATTTTTAAAAGTGAAGCTATCCTAAGGGAATTCCTCTAATTATTGGTAAGAACATTTCTATTTGTTAACTATAATCTATATAAGTACAGATTGCATCCCATAATTACATTATGTATTGATTGGATTATACTTTTTCACATTTTTTTTAATAACCATTACGGTGAATAAAAATTAAAACAACTCAGAATGCTAATGATATTTGAATTTTATAAATGGTAAGATTCTTTCTTTATTCCCATTTTTTCAAAATTTACCTCATCATGTGTCTTGAGCATTGAATAGAGAAGGCCATCACGATGCTACATTCATAGAGTGGTAGAAAATATCTCTGAAATGAATGTAATTGGGATTCGGTTTAAGACTTTCTCATTTTCAACAAAGATGTGTATCCCACAATAGAATATTCTAGCAGGGAGGTATGTTTCTAGTTTTAATAGATTCTCTGATCTGGTGTGAAAATAAGAAAATTTAATAAGAGAAACCCTCACAGAGGGGGAAAGTAGGGGAATAAAAACTCCATTTCTATTCTAGTGGGTGCACAAAGAACATTAGAACTGATCAAGGATTTTTCTACTCTCTGGGTCTTTAAAAATAAGCAAGAGCATAAGGTTTTTGAATGTCATCCCTGCACACTCTGCACATTAAATAAGTCTTAGTGTAGTTCTCATCAAAGTGTGTTTTATAGTCCACAAGGATCAGAATCACCTGGAAAACAAGTAAAACTGCATGACTGTGGTGTCTCCCACCCCTGTCCCCGGAACTACTACATTACAGGGGATACAGCAGTTAACAACAACAATAAAAATCCTCACCCTCATGGATCTTACAGTCTAGTGGTTCTTAATCAGGAAACCAGAAACTGCATTGGTATTAAAGAGGCAGATGACAGAGACATAACTGAGATGGTTCAGGCAAAGGGAAAATTGGAAGAGATGTTTTACCAGAGGAAATATGACCAGATGGTCTGGAAATGACTAGGATAGACAAATTGATAACTTGCCTTTTTTCTTAGGATGTCTGTCAAAAAAAAAAAAAAAAAAAGAGAACAGTGGAATTTAAAAGAGAACAAAAAATGGCAAAAAAAAATGGAAAGAGAAACAATGAGAAGGGAGAAAATAAATGAAAAATGGATCAAGTCTGTCTGTGTCTGTGTGAGAGAAAGAGAGAGAGAAAGAGATGTGTAAGAAGAAATGAACAAAATAGACAATTCCAATTAGAAACTAAGTCAAGTAGAATTAGAGGGAGTATCAGCAGCAACAGAGAAAAGATAATTAGGAAACACACATGGAGAGAGTTACTGTCCATGCCAGTAAAAGAAAGAATACAGGAACAAATGTGAATACTGTGATGGAGAGGATTGTGAGTGGGAGGCAGAGAAAATAGGCTGCTGAATGAAAAAAGCACTAATTGAAAAAGTAGGAGTGTAGGTGGATGAAAAGTGAAATAGTCACAACTGACATTTGGAAAAAGTTTTTTATTTCCTATTTTTCTAGGAAGTATCCTCTTTACCTTTCCATAATACTGTTGTTTTTATTATACTATGTTCAACAGTAAAGAATAAAAGTTATAAACATTCTTCAGAAAAGGAAAAACTTTATAAATCAATTGAAATCAAGTCAGATGAGTTATCATTGTGTCTTTATTTCTATTCTCTACTATGAATACTTCTTCAAAATGTGAATGATGTTCATGGAGACAACAAGTCCTTTAATACTCTAAAGTTTTCAAAGGTTTAGTGTTTACACAGGGAATGTTAGCTTGTTTAGTGTTCCATCTCTACATTTTTTATATACAATTCCATTTTACTATAATGATTCTTCTTACTTGAATAAACTTCCTAGAACTTTCTAAGGCCCTTTTTCAACTCTAAGAGTATAGAATTTTAATAAGTCTTTTTGGTAAAATATTTTTGTACTTTAGTAAATCCAAACTATTAATTCTTAAAAAGAGAATCTTTTCACATTTAAAGAAAGCTTAGAAATATAGAAAAATTCAGAGAATAAATTAATATAGAATTAAAAAAAATAGCATTTGATTATTTTCGCTTCCTATGTTTATGCCCACGTTTATGTA
>NW_006431805.1:1988345-2012730 GCF_000325575.1 Pteropus alecto | reverse complement strand
CCATTCCATTCCCATCACCCCCACCTTGCAGCAATCAATTATTTTTCATGTCTTTATAGTCCATTTTAGTCTTTTACAAATGTTTACTATCTGTGCACACACTCTCACACACATAAATGAATATTACATATACAACATTAGTTGGTATGTTTTTAAAATCTACAAAAATACTGTCACATCATTTGTACTTTTTTGCAGCTTGCTTTTTCTAATCTTCATTATTTTCCAGATCTATTCATGGTGATAACTTAAATCAAATTCATTTATTCTGCTATTTAGTAACAATATATTTTGTTTTCATTCCGTTGTGGATATCTATTGTTTTCATCTCTGTCAGTATAAATGATGATGAACATATGGCTACATGTCTTCTGGGACATGTGTGAGAGATGTTATCCAGAGTGCATCCCTTGAAGATGAATTGGTGGATGATCGAGTATATGTATCTTCAGCTTTACTACACATTTCCAAATTATTTCAAATAAATTTCACTAATTTTCACTCTCACCACGATTTCTTGTTGCATCACATCCTTGCTAGTAATTTACAGTCAGATCTTTTTTTCTTTTTTAATGTTTGCTAGCTTGATTGCATCATACTATTGTTTTAAGTTATATTTCTCTGATTATTTACTATAACTTATACGTTTAATCCTTATACTATACCACCGGTTAACAGTTTTTAATCTTTATTTTGTGCTAAGCACTCCTCTAAGAATTTCATGTATTAACTAATTTTTTACAATTATTCTGAGTTATTTATGGTTTTTATTCTCATTGAATAAACAAGGAAACTGAGACACAACAAAGTTAAATAACTTGTCCAAAGTCATACATCTTTTAAATGAGATTAAGCAGCATTGTATATCTTTATCTGTTAGCATATTTTCCTCTTTTGTGAATTTAACATTATTATAATTTGCCACTTTTTCTATCAGGTTGCTTATATTATTTTTATGGATTTGTAGGAATTCTTTACATATTCTGAAATACTAATCTCTGTATTTACCAGCTCAATCAATTCCTGAGAAAAATATATTAAAATATGTAATAATTGATGATTTGTCAAATTCTTATAATTCTGACAGTTTTGTCTAGTGTATTACCAGGCTAGAGCTTAGCAGTTATAAGGTCTTTATTGTTCTACCACCTTTGTTTCTTCCTTTATCATTATGTAGCATGTTCATATATTTACATTATTTTTAAGCATAAATTATATTTTATTTGATATCTATTTTACTATAGCATCTTTTAAATAAACTAGCCATTGGCTGATAAATTATTACCATACTTAAATTTTGCTTTTATAATACCGTCTCTCCTGTTAGTCAATTATATGTTTGTGCCATGTTCATTTCAGGCTTTGGCATATAACTTAAATGTAAAGAGAAGTGATTTTATGAGCCATCATATTGTTCCTCTATTTTTTCTTTTATTATAAGACTACCAACAGCATAGAGGCTATGCAATTGCCTGATTCCTGGGTAGATAACAAATGGCCTAGAACTGGAGCCAATCCTTAATGGACAAAAACATAAGAGAAATAAACTTTTGATACTGGAAGCTGCTAAGATTTCTGTAGTCGTATTTTTAAATTCAAAATTAATGCAACCTAATTTGATTTATAAAAGGCCTATATCTAAACAAAATTCCTTCACAAAACTCTCAAATCCAGCATCTATTAACCACTATGACTTTTATTTCTATCTTTATATATGGTACAAGGAAATTCATGTTTTCTGATTTCAAGTTCAAGAATGTATTCAAATGTGTTGGGGTTATATTTTGCTAGTATTTCTATGTACCTGAAGTAGAAGAGAAGAGTTATCTCATTAGCTCAGATTATCATATTTATCCAGAAATCTCGACAGTATTTACAATGGCTGGCTTTTGAAGTAAAACATTACTATTTAGTTGCTTAAGAGTTTTAGAGGTTTTGATTTGATGAAAAATGATCAATAACATAGTAACATCAGTGCTTAAATATTACATTTCAATATGCATTACATAGTTTTTTCTCTCTAGTTTCTCATTTGTTTTATGAAACAACATAGAACTAGTGGCTGACACTAAATACAAAGAGGTTATTTGAATATTTCTATTTTTAGGACCAAATACACTTACATCTTTCAAAAGATTATCTTCTCTACTTTAACTGAAATTATGTCATTCTCTAATTTTAATTAAATCTGTTTTTTTTTCTGAGTAAAATATGGCAATATTAAAAGAGAATTTTACTAACTAGGAGAAAGTTGTGTTCTTAGTTCCTTCCTTATGATCATGTAGTTAAGGAAGCTCTCTTGAAACATAAACAGAGCACAGCAGAGGACAAAGTGAACAGAAATAATTTACTACTTGAGGCAGACAGCAGAAGTTTGAACTCTTATGACATATGGGCGAGACAATTTCAGGTAAAAGCTCTGCATTTATGGGAAAAATCATGTATGTGCATCAGTAATACCTATATCTACCTCTACTACACACATACACATAAGAGAGTCTCTATGTAGATTGTTGGGTAGGATGAGAGTATAAACATAGAGTAGAATATTTCTAATGCTTCAGTTTAAGTACTACAAATAGTTTTTAGCATTAAAAATTCTAGTAAATCAAGTCAAACTCAAACACACTTATTTGCTCTGAGAATCAAAATCAGAGTTTTAATATTACCTTTAATTTGTAATTCATTAATCCAGATTTCCAATTTATAAACAAAAGTGAAAGACTGACTTCTAAGTCACAAGTAGAGAAATGAAAACACTACTATTATTCCTTATTAAATAATGCACTTCAGCAGCTTCACTGGGTCTAGACTCATATATTTAATATGGAATAATTTTTGGTTATAACCACAAAAGATTTTAAATGATCATTAGAAAAGAAAAAGGAACAATACTCCTTTTTGGAGTATGTATAAAACTACACGTAATACTTGGTTATGCACATAAAAAAATAAATTTAATATTTTCCTTGCTCCTTGGGGGAAGCTGTGGCTCCCAAGACAGCACACCTCTGTAATATAATATTATTAAGATTTTGGCTTGAAGTTAATATTCTTTAAAAGGAATGAATATATAAGAGACATAATTAATACATTTTATCTTTGTTAAATACCAAGAAAACGTCTTACCTTGCTATTATCAGTTAGTCTGAAAAGTTGATTTTCAGTGAGTGATTCTATTTTAATTGAGCATATGTAAAGTCAATTGTGTGAAAAAAAAATTCCAAATGCTGTTGAAGTACTATAAAGACCATCTTGTTACATTACAGGGGAATAAAAACACACCAATTTCAAGGTTTCACACAGTTCAAAGATGATAAAGTTCAGACTTTGTGTCTGACTGTGCCTGCCTTTCAAGGAGAAAGGACATGAAGAGGTAAGGACAACACACTGTTGGAGTCATTTTCATTTTTACCTTTTTGTCATTTACAGTTATAAGAAAACCTAATAATTGAGAATGTCTTAGGAAATAAGAATTCCACAAATGGGGTAAGTATGTAAGAAGGATGTAATAGAAAATGGTTCTTTGTTTATTTTCATCAAAATAATCTGCTGTTTGTCATGCCAAGAGTCACCTGACTGTTTCTCTAAAATAATCAAAAAGAACAAACAAGTTTCCATTTTCTTAGGATTACTTTCTCTGAATGAATAACATCCCCCAAGTCAGCAACGATTGTGACAATCAACATGCATTCTGCTGTACAATCATCTCCCAGTAATATCATAGCCATGACTCAAAGATAATCATGTTTCACAACACATTTGGTTCTAACATTAGAGGTAGTAACTACTACCATACTGTGGAATTAAACAGATTTGTTTAAAGCACACACATAGGATGTTAGAATGTGAGGGGGAGATGTGGTTTCTTTCTAATGTTAACATTTTACTCTTCTGATATTTGGATAAGTAAAAGAAACCCTCAAGTGACCCTCACAAAGATAAAGACAACCAGCTTAATTAATTTAATTTACGAAACCACAAACAAAAGATGAAACTCTTTACCATTCAAAAAACATAATACCCTGTCTCCAGTTCCTATCTATTCTTTAAAATGCATTGCTTGACTTTGCTTCTAGGTTTGATATTTCCAATTCCATCTAAAATTATTCTAAGGACTATAAGATCAACAGGTTTGGAGGAAGTGTTTGGTGCAGAGGGCACACAAGTTCATAGATAATGTCTAGATATAGAAACAGGAGAAAAGATACTTGTTGGAAATGATATAAATATCAAAAATATGAGTATGTGGCAGATACAGTCTTAACTATAGTCCTCATGATCCCTGCTTTCTGGCATTTACACCTGGTATAATTCTTTCCACTGCAGTGTGAGAATAACCTATGACTTTTTTTTTTCAATTAATAGAATATGACAAAGGTGATAGGATGTATTTGATTGTATGCACATGATTGTTTTATATAAGATAATAGTGCCCGTCTTGCTGTAATCTCATTACTTTGCTAACTTTGAAGAAACCAGCTTTTTTTGTGAGCTGTTCTGTGGAGAAGGCCTGGAACTATAGGTGATGTCTGACTGAAAGCCAATTAAAAAAAAAAAAAAAAGAATGCCCTCTTTCTGGCATTTTGCAATAAACTGAATGCAATCCAAAACTATGTGAGCTTAGAAGCAGATCCTTTCCCAGTCAAGCCTCTGATGAAAACCCAGGCCTGGCCAACACCTTGATTTCAGCTTTGCAGAGGACCCAATTATGTCATGCTGAGTATCCTGACCTCATAGAAACTGTGAGATAATAAATATGTTGTTGAAATTACTAAATTTGTGACAATATTGTTATGCAGCAATAGGAAATTAAAACAGGGTGCAACACTGGCAAAATCATAATATCCTAAAGTAAGTTTTTTTTTTTTTTTCCTCTGTCTAAAACCAGAAAAGAACTAAGGGATCTTTAAAATATATACCATCTTTCTAGCCCTAGAAAGAATGGTGGTGTATTGTTCTGAAGATAAATATAATGATGACTTTAAAGTAACTATAATATTTGATATAGAGAAACTTCTAAATAAACGTTACTTATTGGCACCAATTGTTAATAGTAGAAAGGGCTGTGGTTGCTATTTAATAACAATGACTCTTTGAAAATGTCCACTTTTAGGCCATCTAAGAATGCTAAAACTCATTTTCCCTTCAAAGACTGCAGTTATGTGTTCTAAATATATTTGTGAGCCTACTCAATTATAATAAAAATAGGTTGTTGAAAAATGACTTATAGATATGGAATTCTGAAATACATTCTAGACCTAGAAAAAATGTTCTTTTGTTAATGGCTATTCTACAGCTTTCTCCAGTATTTCCATGTTGCTTATGCATCTCTCTCTAGAGATTAGCTGCTTTTTTCAAACTCCCATTTTATGACTTATTCACTACGAACTTTGGAGAAGTTATTTATCTCTGTAACTCAACTTCCTTACCTGTAAAATAGGAAAATAATATTATATTTTTCATGTAGTTGCTGTGAGGAATAAATGAGTTAAATTACTTAAAGAACATTGATCAATGCCTAATAGGTTACATTGTTCTATAAATATTAGTTAGCTATGATTGTAAAAACTAAATATCCTTTCTTCAAGCTAAAGTATAAAAAGCAAAGTCTGTATATAAGATATAAAACTGAAAAAAGACCGGAGTAAGAACTTTAAAGTACATCCCTTTTTCCTAGCCACCCTGCTCCTTCCTCAGAGGTAACTGCTTTTAGCATCTTCATGTGTTCTACCAGGATAATTCAGGCACATTCACAAAAATTTCTAGATAACAGAGAACCCCTCTCCTTTTTAATCCATTGTACCAGACAATCAATGGACTCTTTCCATCTGGAAACTCATATTTTTTTTTGGTTCTGAGAATTTTCTTAAATCATTTTATTAATATTTCTAAAACCTCAGTTTTCTCTTTCTAGAACTCATTTTTAAATGATGAAGCTCCCAGCCTGTAACCCAATTAAAAAAAATAAACAAAACAAAACAAACTCTTCTCTAGTATTTTTTAACACTTTGTCTCTTTGCTCAAATTTCCAAAAGATTTAATCTAGTTCATATTTCAAATATTATATTAAGAAATTATTATGATTTTAATTTCCAATAACATGTTTTTCTTTCCAAAATGTTCCTTGATTATATCCTCTTATTCTTTAATTAAATTTATTAGGGTGGTGGGTAATAAAATTATATAGGTTTCAAGTGTAAAATTAAATAATACAGCATATATATATTGCATTTGGTGTTCACCACCCAAAGTTAAATTTCTTTTTTTTTTCATTTTTAAAATTGTATTTTTTTGTGTTGTAAGAATCCATCAACATGTATTTAACCAATCTCCTATTATGGTTTATTTAAACTGTTAAAATATTTTTACTATTTTTTAAAAATTAATGGGGTGACATTAATAAAATTATATAAATTCAAGTATACAATGCAATCATATGTCATATGTATATTGCATTCTGTGTTCACTACTCTAAGTTAAATTCCTTCCGCCACCAAATATTTGACCCTCGTTTACTCCTATCTACCTCACCTCCCTTTCTCTCTGGTAAACACTAATCCACTGTCCACGCCCATGAATCTGTTTGTTATGTTTGTTTCTTTTAGTTTTATATCCCACACATGAACAAAATTATATGGTTCTCAGCTTTTTCTTTCTGACTTATTTCACTTAGTATAATAATCTCAAGATCCATTCATGTCACAAATGGCAGTATTTCATCTTTTCATATGGCTGTAATATTCCACTGTGTCAATGAGTTTTTGTTCGTTTGTCTTGTACATTTGCTGCTTTCAGTTTCATATCTCACATGAGTGAAATCACATGGTTCTCAACTTTTTCTGTCTGACATATTTTGCTTAGCATGATAATCTCAAAATCTATCCATGTTGTTGTAAATGGTAATATTTCATCTTTTTTATTGCTTAGTAATATTCCATTTTTGTATGTTTGTACCACATCCTATTTATCCAATCATGTATCGAAGGACACTTTGGTTGTTTCCATGTCTTGGCCACCGTGAATAATGTCACTATGAACATCAAGGTTCATTATCTTTGCAAATAAATGTTTTCAAGTGTTTTGGGTAAATACCCAGGAGAGAAAATTAACCCTATATGATATAGAGTTAACTCAGAATGTAGCCCCTCCACAGACTCAGAATACTGATAGCTGCCTGGCCAGCAGCCAATGAAGGCTGTACAAAAAAAAGGCTTTCAGCAGTGCCTACTGCCAAGGATGTTTTCTGCTGCTCCCATGGACATTATTTGCTCCTGTAACCAAGCTACACATCTTGATCGCATCCATCTGAGAAGGTGGCTGCTCTCCAAATGAGATAATTCTGCCCTCTGCTTGTGTGAATAAAAAATTCTGCTTGCTCTTGTCAAGAGCAGCCTTTTCCTGCAGCTCTGACCAGCTGCTGCTGAAGCTTCCCTGCCTCACGAGTAATAAATATTATTTCTCACCCCTTGTTCCTCCTTGTGGTTTTTCTGAAATATCCAAACCCAGGTGCAAGTTCCAGGCCTGGGTCTCATGTGTGTTACAGTTGGTGTAGCTGGCAGGGTATTCTGGAAAGTATCCAGGTTGAGTCAATTTCAAGTGAGGGGGAGAACATGCCTAGTGGGGGCTTGTCAGGGGAAATTCGGGGGTGGGCCTCTCTGTCCATGTTGTATGAGGTAGCTAGCCTTTTGGATTCTTAGGGACCATCAAGGGAAGGGGGGGATACCCCGAACATGTCTATGGACCTCTTAAAAGTTTTAATGAAAGTAGGGGAATTGTATTCTCTTAAAAAAGAAGAAGGAACTGTGGGCCATAGCAGCTGCAGTGGGCTGGCCCCTTCTGCAGGTTATCACTAAACAGTTATGGACTGAGAAAATGGCGAAGTGGAAAAGAAAGTAAGGCTAGAAAGAGACCTGTGAGTCACACAGGCCAATAGCAAGGATATTCTGGGATGACAGTTGAAACAGACTAATGAACAACTGCAGGACCTAGCTTGCCATTTTGCAAAAGTTCGGGGGCGAAAGCTAACAACAATTTGCATATGGACAGTGATTACACAGTCTGAGTGGAACCCCCGTAAGTGGGATCCCACAGCAAAAAGCAAGTCTGAGTCAAATGAGGAAATACAGATGTCCCTCCCAGAGGAAGCCACAGGTGTGTCTCAGGGCTGCCTGGTAATTGTTCGGAAACTAAAGACACAACAGGAAGTTCCTGAGAGACAAGATCCGAGGACCCTGCCTCCTCCCCTTAAACATCTAAACACCTCTGACTGGCCATATACATTGGCTGAGTTAGCAGAGCTGGCTGCCAAGTTCTGCCAGAAAGAATCATAGTCTAAGTGTGGGGTGGCTCCTCCGCCTCTGGGACATGGGTGTATACAGCATAATATTTTCTGAGGATGAATTAACCTGGATGATCTCAATCACCACCCACACTTCTTTGCACCAATGGGGAAATCCAATATGCAGAAACTGCATCACTGCTGAATTGGCTTATGGCGGGATATTGTGTGGCTTGGCCAAATGAAGGCGATTTGCTGATGGCCTAGCCTGACTGGTGTTCCTTAGGGAGATGGGGATGTGGCATTCTATTTACATCCAACCATTTGAGGGCCGTGATGCGGTGCCATTTACTATGGGTATGTGGGTCTGCATCTTCATGATGGACCCGCTGGCCTATTATGGTATTTGGTGCCCGTCCTGTCCACTCTAGTGGGGAGGACATTCCAGGTCGCAGCACAGGCTATTGCTCATTTGGGGGAAATTGAACTGGTCAGGCAGAAACAAGGGGCAAAGACAGGTTCAGGGAAAAGAGTGTCATGCTAACCTCTGACTCTCTTTGAGACTTACAGTCAGACATATGCTGACTCCACCTTTTCCCAGCCTCTGTTAAACTGTTAATGGCAGATGAAATACTTCTAGAGATAACAAAATATATTCATAAATTTGCCAGTCTAAAGGATGTTAATTACTTAGTTTTTAACTGCCATTAGAAATTGAGGTCTCTGAGAGTTAAGAATTTGTATCATGATTGAAAGGGAAATGTATGTGGTTAGTAACAGAAGGTATGTTATAGAGATGTATTTTAAGGGAGATTAAATGAAAGTAGTTTGTCCTAAAGTTGGTAATTTCTAAATGAGTAAGAAGAGGGAAATTGAAGAGATGAAGAAAGTTGCAGAAAGTTTATGAAGAGAAATCTTTAAAGAGGAAACTTTGTACATAGTTAAACAAATAAGATTGGAAATAAATTTAAGCATCAAAAGCAGGTTAATACAAAATAAGAGTTGTCTTTTCTCTCTTTGCTAAATAAGACAGAGTTCCTGGGAATATTGATCTGCTACTGATATTATAGAAAGTTTTCTGCCTGAAGAAAACAAAGATTCTGTGTTTTATCATAATAATTTTCTGTATTTTATATTGTCTTAAACAGGCCCGTGGCTACTTAAGGAAATTTAATCTCCACAACAGTAAGAACTAAGCTTTGCTAATAATTTTGTAGAATTGGAGTGTTTCTTTTCCTACCTATTTACCCCTCTGAAATCCAAACTCTTTTAATGAGTAAGCATTCTTACTTTCATGGCAATGTGATTATTTGCATAAGTTCAATAAGAATCTGTCCTAGCAGGACATGATTGAAAACCAGTTTTTATTAGCAAGGCTTTGACTGGAATGTCATATTTGAGAGGAATGAAGAGACTCAGATATGGCCAGACAACTTTACAGAATTAATATTGACTTACGGAAGCCAATAAAAGCCTTTGGAAATAATGGTCTGGTGTCTGGGTCTCATGGTTCCCAGCAGACTTCGCATGTGGGTAAAGAATATCACTTCTTGGCAGGTGCAAGAACCTCAAGTATTTTGGAGATCTGAAGAAGAGAGGAACTCTCCTGAAACCTGTAGGTATTGCAGGCATTCTCTGAGGGCAAGTCCTTGTCTTGGCTTTTCTGGCCTTGTGCCTTTCAAGTTCAATCTGAAGATTCCTTGTAAAATTCCAGCAAAGCAGAATTAAAAGTACCTCTCTGATTAATTAATATTCTTGCTGGGCTTATGCAAATGATCAGGCCAAGTTTATTAAAATGACTTATTTTGCAAATGAATGAGTCTTAATTTGGCTATCTTTGGTAAAAATAGGAGTAGTTGGAGAGGAAAGAAAAAAACATGTTTCAATAAGAATTGAAATATACCTATATAAACATTAGATTCTCATGCTATTCATTATCTTTTAGGTTTTATTTTATTTTTTACTTGAAATCGGACTGGGTTCTGAATTCTTCTAGTTTCCTCTAAAATCTGTCTATGGCTCTTTGAACATGCTTTTGATTTGTAATTTTTCTCCTATTCTTTAACTAGGAATTATTGAAAACTATAGCTGCTTTTTCCAAGCCATGAAAGCTAAAGATGGACAACTTGATATGAAATTTGAGAGATTGTCACAGCAGCTCATGTTCGAACAATCTTGGCGACTGGTGCTATGTGGGCCATGCTAAGAGTTTGTCCTAGTGTCTGAAGACATCATCAGGGACATTTCAAGGCGTGGGAGGTGCTTCCAGGCTTATATCTAGAAATCTTTACTGACAGCCTTTCAAATTCAGAAGCTGGTTAGTAATTTGCTCTAATAATTAACTTTTGTTTTTCTCTTATTTTCATAGACAGAGGAGGTGTCTGGCAATGGCTAATACAACCTGCTAAACTACTGTGATACCTCTGGGGAAGTTGAGACTCAAGTAAATAGAATCATGCAGAAGGCTACTTTGTATTCATAGTGAACCAAAAACTAACAATACATTCAATTGAATGTAGGACAATTTCATTCCTCTAACCCTCGATCTCTGCCCCTTTTTAGCAGATAGCAGGTGGAGCAGTTGTCTCCTCTCTCAAGATTGATGAATAATCAAGAGACTGGAGGGGAGGAGAATTGTAACAGGAATTGTAGCCTTATGCATTGCAGCATTTGGAGCAAAATCTTTAACCAGTAGTGGCCCTCCTCAGGTTCTTGGGGCCATTATCTGTTAAAAGGACTGCTTGCTTATGTGTACTGTCATTAGTGTTAGTATGTGATCTTTATTGTATTTGTGATATATGGAGGCAATACACACATGCTATAACCACCCAGAGACTCTCTGTCTAGAAGAACTGGTACGAAGAATGTGAGATGGAAGAGCTATGTCAGGATGGAGTGTAGGATTAACTCAGAACATAGCCCCATCCACATACTCAGAACACTGATAGCTGCCCAGCCAGCAGCCAAGGAAGGCAGTACACAAAGAGCTTTCAGCAGTGCCTAATCCAAAAGACATTTTCTGCCCCCCCCATGGACATTATCTGCTCCTGTAACCAAGCTGCACATCTTGATCACATCCATCTGAGAAGGCAGATGCTCCCCCAATGAGATAACCCCTCCCTCTGCTTGTGTGCATGGAAAACTCTGCTTGCTCTTGGTCAGAAGCAGCCTTTTCCAGCAGTTCCAACTAACTACTGCTGAAGCTTCCTGCCTCATGAGTAATAAACGTTATTGCTCACCCCTCTGGTCCTCCTGGCGATTTTTCCAGAGTATCCAAACTCAGGTGAAGGTTCCAGGCCTGGATCTCCTGCATTACATATAGTAATTCAATAATATGTCACATGTCATATGTATATTGCATTTTGTGCTCACCACTCACAGTTAAATTTTCTTCCATCACCATTTTAACCCCTTATATGCTTATCTACCTGCCCCATACATGTTATTCTTGATCAATAGTTGCACTATCTTTGTGTATCTTTCCAAATATATTATTTTTCCTAGTTATCTTCTTTTTGTATAGTGTTTCCTCAAATTTGCTTTATTCTTCTATTCATTTGCCTGTTTTTATTTTTATTTTTTGTCTTTTATTTGAAAAAAAACAGATACATGAATACCCGTGTTCTTGGAAATGAGTGGTGAAGGAAACTGAGGGGCATTCTCAGAATTCTGCACGCATGTGCTTAATGATTTCCATAATTTTGTATGATACCAACCAAGTGAGACTGTCATTGCCCTAACTCAGAGATCCTCTATTTTTTTTTGTTTGTTTTTTCATTCCAGAAAATAAATGACTAACCTTCTGTTTGAACAAGGAAAGGACAGTTAGTGAAGTGCAGAGTGAGATTTGAATTTTTTATCAGCAACACTTAACCCATCTTTCTTGTATTACTTTTCCTGCCAGGTCCTATATTTATTGAGGATGTTGTGGTATAAATGAGGTTATTCCTTGATTTCTCCACTGCCAGCTTAGTTTGGCTTTCTCAAGTCCCTTTCTTTTCCAATTTCTAAAATTGTATTGGCTTTGGCTAGTCTTCTGGAATTCTCATGCTCGTGAACTTATGTCTTAAACATATTCCTTTATTGTAAATTTTATTTGGGTTTCTCAAGGGAGATTAAGTAGATGTGTATGCTTAATTAGTCATTTTTTAGTTACTTTTTTAACATGAAGTTGTTTATAATTTACAGCCAGATTAGTACTTGATCTCTAAGAATCCTTTAGCTCTGCTAATCACATTCTCCTTGAAAAAATATTCTCTCTACTTTTATTTTAAACTTTCCTTCTTTCTACCTCTGTCATTAATAAGCTACTCCTACAATTATTTCATATAACAAAATTTGAAACACACCTCCAGAGAAAATCTTATGCATAATTGTATAGTAAAAACTTGCTTCATACCAAAATTATCCCAACACTTAGTGCTTAAAACAACAATAAATATTTGGTGTCTTTCAGAGTTCATAAGTGGTTTCTTGGCTAGATGGGTCTAGCTATTTCTCACAAAACAATGTTGGGAAACAGCCCTCTATATGTCTCTCATGCTTCCATTTATTTTGCAAGGGAGGCATTAACTGATCTAATATTTTGAATTATCCTTCCAACAATGCTTGTATAGTAAGCAGGCTTAGAAAATCAAAATAGTGCCTACCTATAGAAGTATGGGAAAATTTTCTTACAGTCCAGCATAATAAAGATAATATCTTTCACCAGAACAAAAGGAATGTTTGTTTTCAGCTTATTATAAAATATTTTGGCTTCCCCAGACTTGGTTTTTTTTTCAGCTGTGATGCATAAATAGCATCCATCTAGGCCATATAACATAACTCCTATGGAATTTAGGGAATAAGATATAACCATGAAGCTCATACTTCTTTGTGTGATGTAAATAATAAAGTTATTTATCTGTAATCCTGGAGTCATGTATTATCTAACAGCATTGGTGAATGTTGGCAGACTGATTTGTTATCTTATGAATAGGGTAAAATCTCAGACCTCTCACAATTAGTGGAAGGATACAGTTAGATATAAATGGGGCTATATTAATCTGCAGGCTTAACTGGAGCTGGAGGATTCACTTCCAGGAAGGCTCACCCACACATCTGGCATATTAGTAATGGCTATTGATGTATCAGTTACTCTTCATGATGGCCTTTTCAAAGGATAAATGAGAGTTCACATAGCATGGAAGCTGATTTCTTCCAAAGAAAATAATCCAAGAGAACAAGGTGGAAGCAGCAATTCCCTTTATGACCTAGCATAGGAAGTCATGCATTATAATTTCCTTTGTACTTTCTTAGGCACACAAACCTGACCAAATTCAGTATGAAAAGAGACTAAAAAAGAAAGTGAATTTTAGTAGATGAGAATCACTGGAGGGCATCTTAGAGGCTGGATGCCCCAATAACAATGTTTTTAATTACCACTTATATACAGGTTGACTCACAAAGTTATAGCTCATCTCATACTTCTCTGAGGTCTAGCTACACATATTCAATTATTAATCTCTCTATTTGGATGTTTCAAAAATAACTCAAGTCCAACATGGACAAACTGATCTCTTGATTCCCTTCTCCCCCACAATCTTTCCTGATTCTTTTCCAGTGGATATTAACACTATCAACTTACTTGCAGAAGCCAAAAATTTAGGAATCTTCACTGACTTATTTTTCTACCTCATATATGATCTACCACCAATCCATCACTTCCTAAATATTGCCTGCACATTCATTTACTTTTTTCTATCTCTGGCATTACTACAGTAGCCAAAGCTACTATCATCTCTCAATTGGACTACTACAGTAGCCTACTAACTGGTTCCCCTGTAACACTTCCCCTAGCATTAAACTCTTACTCTATACAGTACGAGGGTTATCTTTTCTACAGTGTAAATCAGATTGTATCACTATCCTGCTCAAACTACTTCAAAATCTTGAAAATCTTTGAAGGTCATCTTGGAGGCTTTGAGAATCAAATATGAGCTGCTTATTACAGAAGGTCTTGGCATCAAGTGGCTTCAATTCTCTATCTCTTTTCTAAATCTCACTAACTACACTAACACTGCATGAGTCTTTTTTCATTCTCTCAAAGGTACAGTGTTTTCTTATAATGTATGGGTATTGAGAACATCATAGGATTCTTGCTTTTTTTTTTTTTTTTCGCTGCTACATACTTGTTTCCACTAATTTTTCATGTCCTAGCTCAAACATTACTTTCAGGAGAAACTAGGACCAATCTTAGTCTTTGTACAAATTAAAAGAACACTGTATGCAACAACATGGCTAACACAAATCTTGGTAAAGGAGGGGGAAAAACTCCCTTTCTTCTGATCACATGCATTCAACATGTTGTACAGTGCAATAAATGTATAACCTTATGAGTGATTCCACAGGGAAACTCTCCCTGACTCCCATCTCTTTCCAGAATGGATCAGATACTTTTATTTTTGGACCTCGTTACTCACTATACTTATCTTTCACACAACTCAATATAATTTATGTTTATGTATGGATCTATGTGATCATGTCGCTAATGTCTATTTCCACTACTAGAGTGTGAACACTATAGAGAAAGAAATTCTGCCTCTTTGGGTCACTAATGCAACCATAGTGCCTAAAGCAATGCCTGACATATGGAAGTTGATCAATAAATACATATTTACTAAATGTGAATGCATGCACACTCACACATAATGTATGTATGCCTTAATGGGCAATTAATAACTTTATAAATAATGCTACTTATAGTTCCCTGGTTTGAAAAATACCACCAGATAAACTATTTCTAGGAATTAATAGGCCTGACAGAGTAGACTAGACACCTGAGTAATTGGAATAGAATAGATCCCATAAACAGATCGAAATCAATGATAGCTTACTGTAAGTTTCTGAATAAAAATCTGTTTACAACACCAAAATTGCATTTAAAGATAAGAATAATAGAATACATGAACTGACAATTGAACTTTGATAAGGAAAAATAAGCAGAGCCCATTTTAACATAGATTAAAAATTTTCTAGAGTAAAAAAAAAAAATCTAAAATGTTCTTTCTTTAATGTTTTAGTTTTATCAAATT
Organism: Pteropus alecto; assembly: GCF_000325575.1. NCBI lineage: Eukaryota > Metazoa > Chordata > Mammalia > Chiroptera > Pteropodidae > Pteropus > Pteropus alecto. The sequence continues at coordinate 1,997,376 of NW_006431805.1, read as the reverse complement.
ATTTTAGAATTATTCTAAAACCTGACACCCCAAGATGGCCAGGAATTGTTCAGGGATTTAAGAGCCATTTGTACTTTAAAAAGTCCTTTAACTAGAACTGTAACACTACATTGACATCAAAGGATAGATCTTCCAGGCAGAAAATCAACAGAAAAACAGTAGTCTTAAATGACACATTAGGTCAGATATATTTAATTGATATTTTTAGAGCTTTTCACAGCAAAGCGGCAGAATATACATTATTTTCAATGCACATGGAACATTTTTTCAAGACAGACCACATGTCAGGCCACAAAACAAGTCTCAACAAATTTACGAAGACTGAAATTATACCAAGCATCTTCTCTGACCACAATGGTATGAAACTACAAATCAATTACAAGAAAAAAAATAAAAACACACAAATACATGGAGCCTAAATAACATGCTACTAATCAATGAATAAATTAACAATGAGATAAAGAAAGAAATCAAAAAATACCTTTAGACAAATAAAATTGAAAACAATGATCCAAAATCTATGGAACAGAGTGAAAGCAGTCCTAAGAGGGGATACAAGCTATCTCAAGAACAAAAGAAAAATCTTAAATAAACAAACTAACATTACATCCTAAAGTAGAAAAACTAAAACAAATGAAGCCCAAAGTCAACAGAAAAAAAATAATAAAATTAAAGCAGAATTAAATGAAATTGAGCACAAAAAGATAATAGAAAAAATTAATGCAACAAAGAGCTGGTTATTTGAGAAGACAAACAAAATTGATAAATCTTTAACCAGGCTCATTAAGACAAAAAAGACAAGACCCCCTTGCCCCCCAAAAAAATCAGAAATGGGAGAAGTGACAATTGACATGACAGAAATACACAGAAGTGCAAAAAAAAAAAAAAACCTATGAACGATCGTATGACAACAAATTTAACACTGAAAGAAATGGATAAATTCCTAGAAATATACAATCTTTCAAGACTGAATCAATAAGAAACAGAATATTTGAACTGATCAATTGCTACTAACAAAATTGAATCAGTAATTGAAAACTCCTCACAAACAAAAGTCCTGGACTTCAGAAACATGGCGGTGTAAGAAACATCAACAGATCTCTCCCTTTGAAACAACAATACACTGAACATCTAAAACTCAACAAAAACATCCAAACTGCAAACCAGCATGTCTGAGCATGGGATCTGTTCATAAGAGCTACCACAGGTCAGAACCCCGGAAGTCGGGTGGTAGACTAGGAGAAACAAAGAAGCTGTCTCTCTCAGCCAGAGCTCCCTGCAGGAAGAAGGGGAAGGGAAAAGGTGCAGCAGGTTCTCTGAATAGCCCTGCCTAAGAGAGCTCTGAGATTCATGCTCCAGAAGGAGTGCCCAGGCATCAGGGCAGAAAGCAGAGAAGTGGGGATGGCAGAAAAACAACAGTTGATTATGACAAGCCACTGTGGAAAAAAACAAGGCTGAGCAGCAGTCCCCATCCCCCAACCCATAGGACCCCTCAGCTCATACCATACGAGACCTAACAGAGCGGAGCCCCAGGGGAATCTGAGCAAACACTACCAAAACCGTCTCTCACATTGACAAGGACTGAAAATAAGAGTAGCAAGGATCATTGAATATAAGAAAAAAAAGGCATTATTAAGACTTTATATAAAGCAAGGATCCAAGAGGTATAGAACCCACTTTCTAGAAACCGAAAGAAAAATGCCTTCTTTGCAACAGGCTAAAGAGAGACCTTTATATATAAATCTTTCTGAAAAAAAAAAAAAAAAAAAGAGAAGAATACACTTTCATCAATGCCCTGGAAGAGAAATAGGCCATTAAATACCATGAACAACCAAGGTGACAAGGCATCTCAGAAAGAAAGAAAAAATTCTAAAAAATAAGTTTACAGACATAGAAATATGCAACATAAATGACAGAGAATTCAGGATAGTACTTCTGAAAAAATTCAGAGAGATGCAAAATAATTCATATCAACAATTCCAGAAATTGAAAAAAAAGAAAAACAAATAGATTAGAAGAATGAGCTTTTTTAGCAAGGAAATTGAAACCCTTAAAAAAATAGAAATTCTGGAGATGAAGAACACACTCTAAGAATAGAAAAATAAAATAAAAAGCTTGGGAAAAAAGAGTCGACCAAATGGAGGAAAGGATCATTGACATTGAAGACAGAAATCTAGAAATAAATCAGAAGGAAGAAGAGAGAAATCAAAGAATGAAACAATTGAAAGAGAAATACAAGAACTACCTGATACCATCAGTAGAGGAATCCTAAATGTATATTCTGCCTTGAGATATTAACTAATAGTAGTATGAAGTCATCATTTTTAGAAGACATTTAAAATTATTATTTGTATTGTACTTATTCTCTTTTCTAACTTCTATATTTTTGTAGCATTATATGTACACACTACATGTCTATAATTTCTAAACAAATATACATTGTGATATACATGCCAAAACTTTATATTGCAGTTAAGGGTTCAAGATTTTAAAAAATATAGATTCTCAAGCATACCTTGTTCTTTTGTTTTGAGATAGTGCCATCTAGTGCATGTTTATAATAACTGCCCAGTTTTTCTTTCACCTCTTTCTAGTTTTGTAATCTTTTCTATTTTTAATCTCTCGTATAGTTTTTCTTAATGAAACAACTTAGTTTACCATCATTTCTAATTAGTTATCATCATAATTAATAAATGTTTATTGATACATCTGGATATGTCTGTTCTGTCATTCGGTGCTTCAAATAATATTTTAAAATTATGTTAAATGCTGTTTGTAATTTGAAGGTAAAGACCCAAAAAGGATAGAAAAAAAGTTTGAAAGAGAAGTGAATAGGTTTGTTAATATATTTTTCCCCTAGTATTTACTTTGGAGGATTTCAAATTTCTATTAGAACAGTATAACGAAGCCCCATATACCCATCATCCCACTTAAACTACATTCAGTTCATGGGGTATTACGTTTTTCTATTGTCTCTCAACCCAAGACTATTTTGAAGGAAATTATAGGCATAATTTCTTTGATTTATAAATATTTTTCAAACAATAATTTTAACATTTTTTACACACACACACACACACACACACACAAACACATAATGGAAACTACATGCCAAAGATTCAGAATTGAAGTATATATCATAAAACAAAAAAGACCAGAGAAAAAAACCACAAAACCCAACCAAAATAAGTTAAAAAAAAAAGACACACAAACAAAGAAGTAATGGAAACAGCAAGCTACCAGAAAGCAAAACATAAAATGGTAATAAGAAAACCTCATATTTCAATAATCATCCCACATGGAAATGGACTAATCTCATGAATATAAGGCACAGAATTGAAAAATGGATCAAAAAACAAAAACAAAAACAAAAACAACCATATGCTTCCTTCAGGAGTAATATATCTGTTCCAAATACAAATATAGACTGAAAGTGAAAGGGTGGAGAATGATATTTCAAGCAAATGCCATTCAGAGAAAAGTGGGAGTAGTAGTACTAATATCGAATGAAAGAGACTTCAAAATAAAAAAGTAAAGAAAGATACCGAGGCACACTTCATAATGATAAAGGGGATCACATACCAAGAAGACATAGCACTCATTAATATCTATGCTCCCATTGAGGAGCCCCGAAATATATAAAACAATTAATAACAGAAATAAAAAGAGAAACAAACCAAAACACTATTGTAGTAAGGGATCTAAATACCCCACTGTTGGATATGGACAGATTATCCAAACAGAAAATCAATAAGGAAATAACATCCTTACATGACACATTACACCAGCTGGACAAAATTGACATTTACAGAGCCCTTCATCTCAAAACAAATGCTTATACATTCTTTGGTAGTGCACATGAAATATTCCCAAGTATTGATCACATACTGGGACACACAAATAGCCTCAAACAATATAAGAGGGTTGAAATCATACCAACCATATTCTCTGATCATAACGTTTTACAGATGTAGATCAACTGAAAAAAGAAAGTGGGAAGAACCACAAATATATAGAGAATAAACAACATGCTACTGAAGAATAATTGGGTCAGAGAAGAAATAAAAAGAGAGATCAAGACATACATAGAAATGAATAATAATGATAGTACAACATATCAAAACTTTTGGGACACAACAAAAGCAATCATAAGAGAAAAGTTCATATCATCACAGGCCTATCCCCAAAATCAAGAACGAGGCTAATTAAAAAAAAAAAAAAAGAAAGAAAAAGAAAAAGAAGAACGAATGAAGCCTAAAGTCAGCAGAAGGAAAGAAATAATCAAAAGTAGAGCAGAATAAAATGAAATTTAAAACAAAAAATTAAAAACAATAGAGAAAATAAGTGCGACAAAGAGTTGGTTCTTTGAGAAGTTTAATAAAATTGACAGACCCATGGCTAGACTCATTAAAAAAAAAAAAAAGAAAAGAAAAGGAAGAGACAAATAAACAAAAATGAGGAATGAAAGATAAAAATATGACAGACATCACAGAAATACAAAGGATCATACAAGAATAGTATGAAAAAATATAAAACACCAAATTTAATAACCTAGAAAAAAATGGATAAGTACGTAGAAAGATACAATCTTCCTAGACTGAACCAAGAAGAACTGGAAAACCTAAATAGACTGATCAGCAGTATGGAAATTGAAATAATTATCACAAACCTATCAAAGTGTAAAAGTCCAGGAACAGATGGCTTCACCAGTGAATTTTAGCACACATTCAAAGAAGAGTTAATCTCTATTCTTCTCAATCTTTCCCAAAAGTTGATGAAGAGGCAGTACTTCCCAACTTATGTTATGAGGCCAGCATTATCCTGATACAAAAACCTGGTAAAGATAACACATACACACAAGCAAATATAGACCAATATCTCTCAGGAATACAGATACAAAACTCCTAAATAAAATACTAGCAAATAGAATGCAACACATTAAAAAGATTATACACTATGATCAAGTGGGCTTCCTCCCAGAGGCATAGGGATGGTTCAACATATGCAAATCGATTAATGTGATATACCACATAAACAAATTAAAAAAATAAGAATTATATGATCATATCAATAGATGCAGAAAAAGCCCTTGACAAGATACAGTATCCATTTATGATCAAAACACATAAAAAATCAGTATAAAAAGAAAGTATTTTAACATAATAATGGTCATATATACAAACCCTCAGCCAACATTATATTTAAAGGTGAAAACACCTTTCCTCTAAGATCAGGAACAAGATAAGATTATCCACTATCACCACTGTTATGTTAAAGGTATAAAAGTCTTCCAAATAGGAAATGAAGAAATCGAACTGTCACAATTTGCAGATGACATGATTCTCTGTATAGAAAACCCTAAAGACTACACAAAAACACTACTAGAAACAATATGCAAATATAGTAAAGTTTCTGGATACAAATCAATGCTCAAAAATACAGTGTTCCTATATTCTAATAATGAAGTGTCAGAAAAAGAAGTGGAAAAAAATAATTCCTTTTGCAATTCCAAAAAAAGAATAAAATATCTAGGAATAAATCTAACAAAACATGTGAAGGACATATATAATGAAAATGATAAGACCCTATTGAAAGAAATCGAAGAAGATACAAAGAAATGGAAAGCTATTCCCTGTTCTTGGATTGGAAGACTCAAAATAGTTAAAATGACCCTGTTACCTGAAGCATTATACAGATTTAATGCAATCCCCATCAAAATTCCCTTGGCATTTTCAAAGAAATGGAACAACAACAACAACAAATATCAGATTTGTATGGAAGCACAAAAGACCTTGAAATGCCTAAGCCATCTTGAGAAAAAAGGAGGAGACCGGAGGCATCACTCTGCTCGACTTCAAATTACACTACAAAGTGACGATAAACAAAATGGCATGGTACTGGCAGAAAAAACAGATACACAGACCAGTGGAATAGAATCGAGAGTCTAGAAGTAAACCCATGTTTATATAGGCAAATAATTTTCAACAAAAAAGCCAAAAACATACAGTGGAGAAAGGAAAGACTCTTCAATAAATGGTGTTGGGAAAATTGGAAGGTCATGTGCAAAAGAATGAAACTAGACTCTTGTCTATCTCCACACACCAAAATTAACTCAGAATAATTTAAAGACCTGAATATAAGACCAGAATCAATAAAATACATAGAAGAAAATATAGGAATTAACCTCAAGAACCTTGAACTTTAAGAGGATTTTATGAATTTGATCTGAAAGGCATGAGAAGTAAAAGCAAAAATAAATGAGTGGGACTATATCTAGCTAAAAAGCTTCTGCACAGCAAAAGAAACCATCAACAAGGCAAAGAGACAACCCTCCAAATGGGAAAACATATTTGCAAGCAATGCTTCCAATAAGGGCCTCATATTTAAAGTATACAAAGAACGAATACAAGTCAATAACAACAAAAAAAAACAAACAATCCAATAAAAAAAAAAATTAGCAGAGAAACTGAACAGACACTTCTCCCAAGAACTACAAATTATGAACAAACATATGAAAATATACTCAACATCACTAGCTATTAGGGAAATGTAAATCAAAACCACAATGAGATACTGTCTCACACCTATTAGAATACATATAATCAACAGGGCAAATAATAACAAATGCTGGAGAAGATGCAGAAAAAAAGGAACTCTCATACGCTGCTGGTGGGACTGCAAATTGGTAAAGCCACTATGGAAAACAGTATGGAGTTTCCTCAAAAAACTAAGAATTGATTTATCATATGTTCAAACAATTCCTCTGCTGAGCATTTACCTCAAAGGTTTGAAAACTCATATCCAAAAAGATATTTTCACACTGATGTTCATAGAAGCATTATTCATTTTGGCAGGAAATGGAAGCAACCGAAGTGTCATACGATAGATGATTAGATAAAGATATATCATACATACTCACACAGAATGGAATATTACTCAGTAATAAGAAGAGAGGATATACTGCCATTTGCAACAACGTGGATAGCCCTTGAGATAATCATGCTAAGTGAAATAAGCCAGACAGAAAAAGTTGAAAAATACGTGTTATCATTTATCTGTGGGCTATAAACCAGAAAGCAACAAACAACCAGGCCAAAGAAACAGAGGCTCATAGACATGGACTATAGATTAGTGCTTACCAGAGGGTTGAGGAAGAGGCAGGAGGGAGGAGGTAGACAGGGTAAAAGGGGTTAAATATGTGGTGAAAGAAAGAATTCTAAATATGGGCAGTGATTCCACAATGCAATGTGTATCTATATCTATCATCTATATCTATATCTATATCTAGATCTACATCTATATCTACATCATCTATATCTACATCATCTATATCTATATCTATATCTATAGTGAAGGGGAAAGTGTTTTTCATTCTATATCTATATCTAATCTATATCTATATCTATCTACATATACATATACATATACATGTGTATATATATATATGCCTACTGTCACCATAATAAAAATAAAAAAATAAATGATGAGGGAGTTTAATTGAAATCCGCAAAGGGGAATGGAGAATGGAGATAAGGCACACTTAGAAGATAATGGACTGCTTAGAAGATAATGGACTGCTGCATATGTATAACTTTCTTTTACATAAACTTAATGGTAACCACACACAAAATATGCCTTACTGTTAAAATGTACAGGTGAAACTTACTGGATTTTGTTAACTAATATTACCATAAAAATTAATTAATTAAAAAATAAAAAAATAATAAAAAATAAGTATATTTTGTCTGATGTAAAACAAACAAAAACAAACAAACGAAACAAAACAAAACCCCTGTATTGTATGGGTTCACAAGTAAATTTTAGAAAATATTCAAAGAAGAATTAATACTTATACTTCTCAAACTATTACAAAAAATTCAAAAAGATGGAAGGCTCCAAACTTCATTTTACGAGGTCTCCATTATCCTGATTACAAAGCCAGACAAAAACATTACAAAAAAAGATAATAATAGGCTGATATCCCTGATGAACATAGATGCAAAAATCCTGAACAAAATATTAGTAAAATGATTTCAGCAAGACATTAAAAAGATCATACGCCATAATTAAGTGAGATATATTCCTGGGATGCAAGGTTGGTTCAATATTCACAAATCAATTAATATGATATACCATAAAAACAGAATGAAAAACAAAAATTATATAATTACATCAATAGAAAAAAATCATCTGACAAAAAACAACATCTGTTTACAATAGAAACTTTAAGCAAAGTGGGAATAAAGGAAATATATCTCAGCATAACAATGGCTGTATATGACAAATTCACAACTAATATCATGCTCAATGATGAAAAGCTAAAAAAAAAATTCTTTAAGATTAGGATGAAGACAAAATGTGGCAGAGGGAGAGACATCCTCAGATTTTCTCCTTGAAACAATAAGCTGAACATCTAAAACTCAATAAGAAAACACCCAAACTGCACAGCAGCATGTCTGAGAGTGGGATCTGTGCATAACAGCTACCACAGGTCAGAACCATGGCAGTCAGGCGGTGGACTGGGAGAAATAAAGAAGCTGCCTCTCGCAGCTGCTGGAGCTCCCTGTAGGGGAAGGGGGAGAGGAGGAGAGGGGAGAAGTTGTGGTGACTTCTCTGAACAACCCTGCCTGGGAGAGTATGTGAGTTCCACATAGCTAGCACAGGGCCCAGTCATCAGGGCAGAAAGCAGAGAAGCGAATGACAGAGAAACAACAGTTGATTTTTACCGGCCCCAGTTATAAAACTGAGGCTGAGCCGCAGCTCCCAACCCCAAACTCAGAGGTCTCCACGCCCCCCATACAATACAAGACTGATCACCGCAGAGCTCCAGGGGAATTTGAGCAAACGCTACCGAAACTGTTGCTAATACTGCCAAGGACTGAAATTGACGATAGCGAGCGTGATTAAATATCTACAAGAAAATTAAGGCATTATATAAAGGCATTATTGAGGCTTTATATAAAGCAGGGATCTAAGATCATTAGACTCTACCTACTGTAAACCAAAAGAAAAATGCCTACTTTGCAGCATA
>NW_006431805.1:1981665-1986397 GCF_000325575.1 Pteropus alecto | reverse complement strand
ATAAATCCTAAAGAGATTATTATTTATAGCACTGGCACTTTGCACTTAATCTTTACCCCAGAGTATGTATGTCCATAATGCCTGATAGATAAGACCATTATAACCAGTCTTTCAGCCACTTAAGAAACTCATCACATAGGGAGGGATTCAGGCTCTAGTATGTAATTTTTATTTTCTACTAGATGAAGATGTCAAGTCCAGCCCTAACAGTCCCAGTGCATGTATTAAATGTTATAGGTTTAAATGTAAAGAATGCTTCTTGTAACCTGTAATCTGAGAAACTCATTCTAGTAAATAATAGTTCAACAAGGTAATTTTTTTTAAGTTCTTAGAACTTTATTTTGGCCCTTCAAATAATAGAAGCAATAATATCAAAAAGGACGATTGGGAAAAGTAACAAGAGTTATAACCCCAAATTATGTATTTTTCTTATATAAACGAGCATTTTTAAATTGAGACTTTCTTTTGAAAAAATATTTATCAATAATTATTTTTTACTAAACAGGAGTTAACCTTGTAAAATCAAATTCAAGTTTTGGAATGGATAATATTATGTCTTTCTCACTTTATAACCCTGCTTCAAGCTAGTAAACAAATCATTAGTATTTGCACATACACTTTTCTCTTGAGGGAATAGAAACCTTGTGATGATAAGCAGGTTTGATCTTGAAGTTGGAAAACTTGTATGCTTTTGAAATATTTTGACATTTCAGGGAAAATAAGTACTTTGAGATAAGTCATGCATCATAATTACCTCATTCCAGGCTCACTGACCCTGCTGGGTTCAGATCTTCAATTATTCAAACATCAGGGAAGAACTAAGATGCTTGTTTCTCTCAATGCCAAGAAATGTGCTAACAATGTGGGCTTCAAACCAACCCATTCTAAGATATTCTCAAAATGTCAGGGTCATAAATTCTCAAAAATAGTCTGAGAAATATGGAGCATTTTTAAGGAATTTAAAGCATATAATAAATGAAAAAGTTTCAAAGGTATTTTTTTTTTTCTTATCTGTTTGACTCATCAGGATAACCCATGCTTTTATTAGATGAGGTCTGCTATTATTTGGGAATTTAAGAATGTTCTCATTTCCTGAATGTGTTTTTTCTTGGAGAGGGGGTGTGTCGAGAGGTTTTATTTCAGTATACAAAACAGTGGCAGCTGCTTAATTTTCCTATGATACTGTGGGTCATAGTTTGCCTACTGTTTCTCGTTTAATCAAATGGAGAAACTGAAGTAAACTGCTAATCATTCTCTAATAATGGGAATAGTAATTTGATAGTACAGAAAATAGAAGAAAAATGTTTCCTTCTCTTGTTCCAATAACTTAGAAGTGTAATCTAAGGAAAAGACTGTTGGCTCAGGGTGCATTGTACCTTGATTCAAGTCAAGACTAAAACATTGGCTAAAACTATTGATCTGGCATATACTCAACTGCTCTGCTATTTCACTCCACTACTTGAAGGTGAGTATAGGTAGATAATCTTTATTAAGGAAAACCTCATAGCAATTAACTCATTAATTACTATGAATTTCTCAAACAAGAAAAAGAAATAAAGATCAATTTTCTGCAATAGCTATTTTGTATTAGATGAGAAAATGTATAGCACCACCAGAGAATGGGACAAAAAATATCTTACAAAGGTGCTGAATCAACAATATGATTCAAACATAAATTATCATCTTAATTTGCTAGAAAGCCAACCTCTTGGTCAATTTTAAAATGATAAGCAAGAAACAATCTCTGCTCTTATCTATTCCTCACAGCTTACCAAAAGCTCTAATTTTCCCACCAACTCTTATTCTCTCTCTTTCTCAAGAAGGACTGCACCAGATCTTCCAAGGATGCTAAATAAAGATTGAAGGGGAAATAAATGGTTCTATGGGCCTTCATTGGAAGGACAAGACAAGATCATCATTTCTTGTTAGCAACTAAGGCATTTTATTTTGCCTGTACTTAATGAGCACAACAGATATTCAGTCTAGCTTTGTGATTATTAATGTCTGCCTTCATTAGTCTAGCTTATTCAATTGGTCACTATCTTCTGGTGCATTAGGATAAACTGATATAATAGAGTCCAAAAATACAGTGCCTTAAAGATAATAAACATTCGTTTTACTCTTATGTGATGTTCATGAAGTAAGCAGTCCAAATTGACTAACCGGATCTGCTCCATATGGTCATTAAGGAATTTATGTTTCTTCCATGTTGTTGCACCATTATTATCTAAATCATTGTCCTAGTCTGTATGGCCAATGCTAGGTCATGGACACATCCATGTTAAAGCTCTTATAATCTTTATTGAAACCATATTTATTTATATTTAGTGAATCAGTTATCTGTATTAACCAAGTGTGAGAAATTTCCTTTGCAAAATATAACTCCACACATTCCTATCTGGCTAATTTTTTCTCTTTACATATAAATAAGATGTCTAAGACTCAGTTTAAAAGAAAATCTTCAACTTTATTTTGGTTAGTTGGGTTATTTATGATAATTCTTGAGTAAGTAAACTATTCTTCTTTCCCTGTGGTATAATGTATGCGTCTGAGAATTAGTAAAATGAAATAACAGATGAGATCCATGTGCCTTGCTTGGGATAGAACACACACTGTATTACAATTCAAAATAATTTCACTCTGTCTTTAAATAATTGCATGCTTTGAGTGGGAGTTTTATGTAGCTTTTAGAGAAATAATGATAGCAGACTTTGGATTTATAGGCTCTATCACATTTTTGACTATTGAAAACTACAACTAAGTTATAGAGCATTTTGGATTTGTCTCTACCTTCAGTAGCATATCCACAGATCTATTCTTCACTAAGATTCCTTCTTTTTCTTTTTTTGTATTTTTTTTTATTGTTAGAGCTACCTATGTAAATCAAAATACTAGAAATTTTCAGACTTTGACATTTTTAAAAAGTTAATTTTTAAATTATAGGTCAAATGAGCTAAACACTAAATGTTCTCATTTTTATTATGGCAGAAACCAGATGAGTGATATTAAAATATAAACTGAGACATATTAAAAATTTTAAAGTTCACCTGAGCAAAAATTTCTTCAAATTTGGCAGCATCCAATCTAGCAGACAAAAAGAAGCTCAGAGAAGATGTCCAAAATGACATACTTTTACAGACAGAAGGGAGCAGAACATGGAAATTATATCAGGCAAAAATGCAGGTTGTTTATTGCAAAAATACTTTTCTTTAGGGGGTTGCTGGGGTATGTTAGGCAAATTACTTAACTAGTACTAATGAGTTGATTTCTAATTGACTAGTTTAAGATTTTATTTTTGGTGTCCTAAGATAGATGATTGGTTAAAGAAGCTGTGGTACATATACACAATGGAATATTACTTAGCCGTAAGAAAAGATGAAATGCTGCCATTTGAAACAACATGGATGGACCTTGAAATAAACATATTAAGCAAAATAAACCAGATAGAAAAAGTTGAAAATCACATGATATTACTTATATGTGGGATATAAACCTAAAAGCAACAAATGAACAGGACAAACAAACAGAGACTCATGGACATGGACAAAAAACTAGTGGTTACAAGAAGGGAGAGGGGAGGAGGAGGGGGAGATAGGGGAAACATTTTTAAATAATTTCTTCAATTAAAAAAATAAATAAATTTAAATTAAAAAAAATTATTTGTGAAAGAGCCTGTAATTAAGTCTTGGTTTTGTGATGTGGAGCTTAGCATAAGAAACCCCATTTAGCATCTGTTGTCTTTTTTCTTTCTTTTTTTCTTTTTTTCTCTTTTTTTAAATAGTTTATTTATTTATTGATTTATATTTTATGGTGACATTGGTTAAGGAAATCCAATAAGTTTCAGCTGTATACTTTAACAGTAAGGCATATATATATGTTTAAAATGTGTGATCACCTCCCATAGTTAGATTTCTTTCTGTCACCACATATTTGACCCCCTTTACCCCATTTACCTCTCCCTTCCCCCCTCCCTCCAACCCTATGGTAAGCATTAGTCTATTATCCATGTCCACGAGTCTCTGCTTGTCCTGTTCATTTGTTGCTTTTAGGGTTATATCTCACATGTAAGGGATATCATTTTGTTTTCCACTTTTTCGGTATGGCTTATTTCACTTAGAATGATTATCTCGAGGTCCATCCAAGTTGTTGCAAATGGCAGTATTTCATCTCTTCTTATGGCTGAGTAGTATTCCATTGTGTATATATACCACAGCTTCTTTAGCCAATCATCAATCGTAGGACACTTTGGTTGCTTCCATGTCCTGGCCACTGTGAATAATGCTGCTATGAACATCGGTGTGCAGATATCTTTTTGGATATGGGTTTTCAAGTTGTTGGGGTAATTACCCAGTAGAGGGATTGCTGGATCATATCGTAGATCAATTCTTAGTTTCTTGACGAACCTTCATACTGTTTTCCATAGTGGCTGTACCAATTTGCAGTCCCACCAGCAGTGTATGAGGGTTCCTTTTTCTCTGTATCCTCTCCAACATTTGTTATTACTTGTCCTGTTGATTATAGTTATTCTAACAGGTGTGAGATGGTATCTCATTGTGGTTTTGATTTGCATTCCTCTAATAGTTAGCGATGTTGAGCATCTTTACATGTATTTGTTGGCCATTTGTATGTCCTCTAGAGAGAAGAGTCTGTTCAGGTCCTCTGCCCATTTTTTGATTGGATAATTTGTTTTTTTGTTGTTCTTGAGTTGTATGGGTTCTTTATATGTTTTATA
>NW_006431805.1:1971126-1981293 GCF_000325575.1 Pteropus alecto | reverse complement strand
AGTTAATTTTGGTGTGTGGTGATAGACAACAGCCTTGTTTCATTCTTTTGCAGTTTTCCCAGCATCACTTATTGAAGAGGCTTTCCTTTCTCCACTGTATGTTTTTGGCATTTTTGTTAAAAATTATTTGTCCATATAAATATGGATTTACTTCTGGACTCTCAATTCTGTTCCACTGGTCCATGTGTCTGTTTTACTGCCAAAGCCATGACATTTTGATTACTGTCACTTTGTAGTATAATTTGAAGTCAGGCAGAATGATGCCTACAGCCTCATTCTTTTTTCTCAGGATGGCTTAGACAATTTTGGGTCTTTTGTGCTTCTGTAAAAATCTGACAATTTTTTGTTCTATTTCTTTAAAAACTGCCGATTGTATTATAATGTGGATTACATTAAATATGTATAATGCTTTAGATTATATGGTCATTTAAACTATGTTGATTTTCCAACCCAAGAACATGGATTATCTTTCTGTTTCTTTGTTTCATCTTTGATTTCTTTTAATAGGGTCTTGTTTTCAACAGTGACTTATTTAGACGTCTTTTTATGAGTAATGAGCACAACACAAATACAATCCATTATTGAAAAAAATAATTAGTATTGAGAGCTTTCTAGAGCAGTCTTCCACAATGAGCACTAAGATTAAATAAAATGGAAACAATGCTCATGTTTTAATCTTCAACTCAAAGAAAATTTTCCTCCATTTGCGACCCAATTGGAGCTGAATGTGACTAATAATGGAAGGCACCTTTGTATCACTGCCTGCAGAGTACAAATGAACATTTTCATGCTGTTTATTCAATAAGTGAATGACAATCATAAGAGACCACCATGAAATGCATACAATTGGATGCAAGTCCATCATATTCAAAGTACAAGAATCTGAAATTTCACTGCTTCCCTGAATGTCTTTACATTTAGCATCTTACTAGTAATCTGAAGTAGTCCATAGCCATAGTTTAAATAACACATTAATATTTTTATATGTCTAGTTATATTCAAAAGTGATTCCATCCAAAGCAAAATTGGAAAACCACCAACGAGGTAGAAAAACAATGGCATTGATGATAGAGGCTTTGTTCATCACTCTTGTGACCAAATGAAAATTGCGACAGAAACACAAAGCAAACAACAAGGAAAATAGCCTGGGATCTAGATTATAGAAACACTACAATTAGGGAGAGAAATAATTAATTAACCTGCAATGGTAGAAGTTAAGACGGGGCAAAGAGACAAGACTGTTCTGTACTGAGTGGCTGAGTGGGATAGAGGTTACAGCAGCTGCAGCTACCTCTTAAAGGGACCATGTCTGCAACTGGACTTTCCCGGTGACCTACCTGCTTGCTCTGAGCAGCAGTGCAGGTCAGCTGCTCGGGGTCACCAGAGACTTACAGGGGGACAATGAGTTGTCTACGTGAGGACTGGAGGCAAGGCTCTCTCCTGGGCAGAGGTGCCAGGAGTATCCATTGTTCTTCTGTTGAACCCTCCCTATGCCCACTGTGAGGACTCAGTGCTGCCATAGCAGAGACATCATCAAACTGGGTAACAAAGGTTGCTCTGCACAGAGGATTCCCTGAAACTCTGCCTCCCCCAACTCATGGCTCCACCCAAGCCACATCCAAGTGTGTCCTTGGCAAGTCAGGTGTTCCTTGCTGAGCAGTGCCAAGACTCGCACTGGTGGCCTCAGTTTCTGGTGTGGTTTCTTGAGGCAAGTATACTCACAGCATCTGTGGATTGTTTGATGAATCTTAACAGGTGGCCCTGGAGGAGCACAGCTTGGGACTAAACTTGCCCTGCATCTGAAGCTCTCTCAGGACTGTGCCACTGGACACCTACCACACAAGCCATGCTTATAAGACTGGGAAACTTAGGAGCTTTGCTTAGTATATAGAAACAGACACAGAAAGGCAGCCAAAATGAAAAGACAAAGAAGCAGAAATCATATGAGAGAACAGAACAGAGATCCAGAAATAATGGAGTCAACCAATCTAATAGATGCAGAGTTCAAAACACTAGTAATAAAGATGCTCAATAAACTTAGGGGAAGAGTAGATGAACTCAGCAAAAAAATTAACAAAGAGATAAAAAACACAAAAATGGAAAAAGAAATTATAAAAAGGAACCAGTCAGAAATGTAGAACACGTTATCTAAGATAAAGAGTGTATTAGGTGGAAAAAACATAATGGATATAGAAGAGGATCAAACCACTGATATAGAGGACGAGGAAGCCAAGGACATTCAATCAGAATGGCATGAATAAAGAAGCCATAACTATAATAATAATTTAATGAGCCTATGGGACACTATTAGATGTAAAAAAAAATCCATGTTATAGGGTGCCTGAGGGGAAACAGGACATTGAAGAGCTATTTGAAAAAATAACGATGGAAACCTTCCCTAACCTGGTGAAGGAAAGAGGCATAAAACCCCAGGAAGCTCAGAGAGTCCAAGAAAGAGAAACCTAAAGAGGCCCACAACAAGACACACGTAATTAAAATGCCAAAGTGTCAATACAAGAAAGAATTTCAAAAGCAGCAAGAGAAAAGCAGTGAGTACCTACAAGGGGACACTCATAAGACTGGCAGCTGATTTCTCAAAAGAAACTATGCAGGACAGAAGCGCTTGGAACAAAATATTTAATGGGGTGCAACCCCAGGATCTATAACCAAGAATACTTTAACCAGCAAAGCTAACATTTAGATTCAAAGGACAGATAAAGAGCTTCCCAGAAAAATAATTAGCTAAAGAAATTCATCAACATCAATCAGTATTACAGAAAATGTTGGAGGGACTTCTTCAAGAAGAAAAACCTGTGTCAAAAAATAATAAAAATGGTAACTGCATTCCTATCAACAAGTACCTCAAATGGAAAAGAATTAAGGGCTCCAACCAAAAGATAGAGTGGCTAAATGGATAAAATAACAAGCCCCCTAAATATGCTGTCCACAAGGGATTCATTTCAGATTAAAAGACACACACAGACTGAAAGGAAGAGATTGGAAAAAGATATTGCAATATTCTAGAGGGCATTGCACTGAATGAAATGGGTTGGATAGAGGAAGACAAGTATTGTATGATTTCATGTACATGTGGAATATAAAGAATAGAATAACAACAACAAAGGCTGTAATAAACTCATAGACACAGGGAGTATTTGGAGGGATACTAGATGGGAGGGGTATTGGGTGGGTCAGTAAAAAAAAAGGCAAAGAGATTAAGAGATACAAATGGATAGCTGCAGAATAGACATGTAGATGTAGAGTGTAGCATGGGGAAGATGGTTATTAATGTAATAAATATGTAAGGGGAAAGAGAGGTATTAGGTTTAGTGGGGTGATCTCTTTGGGATTTATCTGGATATCTGACCAATAGACCTTACAACTGAAACTGGTATATTATTGTATGTCAACTGTAATTGAAAAACAAACTGTCTATGGATGCATGGCTAAATAAATTGTGTACATATACATAATGAGATATTATTCAGTTATTAAAAAGAAGGAAATCCTGTCAGTTATGAGAACGTGGATGGACCCGGCGGACATTATGCTAAATAAAATATGTTGGACACAGAAAAATAAAAACTGCATGATCTCACGTATATGTGGAATCTTAAAAAAGTCAAATACATAGAAGCAGAGATTAGAACAGTAGTTACCAGGGAAGAGGAGGAAGGGGAAAGATGTTGGTTAAAGTGTGCAAAGTTGAAGTTATGTAGGATAAATAAGTCTAGAGATCTAATGTATAGAATGGTGGCTATAAATAATACTGTACTGAATTATCAAAATTTACTAATAGAGTATGTTTCAAGTGATCTCATTGTAATAAAAAATGGTAACTATGTGAGGAGGTGATATGTTCATTTGACTGTAGCAGTCATTTCATTATGTGTGTGTGTGTGTGTGCATGTGCATGCGTGTGTGTGTGTGTGTGTGTAAAATCACCATGTAAATATGTACAATTTTTATAAAAAAGTAAAATTTAAAAACAAGTTATTTGGTGTTTTCAATAGAAAATAAACTGGTTTCTAGCACAGCCTTCTGGCTTGTTTGATTTTATGGGGCTTCAGTGATTTTTCTCTTTTGAGCTGTATTACAACTCTTAAATTATGGCATACCAACAATAAATATAAATATTTCTTTTCTTAGAAATACAAATTTTATTCTGTTTAATTAGTTGTTTATTTTCCTGTGGTTATTTATGTGTGTCCCTGTGTATGGATTCTCTACTGATTTCATTATTAATTACTGATTAAAATAAAACCTTAAACATACTATTATTTTATATTTCTAAGAGGATCACGATCATGATATTTATTTAATTTAACATTTTATAGTTTGGGAGGTCCCAAAAGATATATGAGATATATAACTAATTCACTTGACTGAGCCAGGTATATTGCATTGCTGCCAGATTGCACTTCATGGGAGATTTTGCCCCTGCTTTTTAAGATTTATTAGGCTGAACCTCAACAGTGTTAATCTAAGGCTAATATTCCATACTACTAAGACAAAACACTTCTGATAACTATTTTATGCCTTGTGAGGTTTTCCACTTTGGCTAATAGGAACAGGCACTATTTCTTTCTTTGTTGGAGCACTGGGTACTTTTCCCTTTCTAAACCTATCTGACGCTTCTCTGCTAGCCTCAGATAGTTTACTCATATAAACATTCTGATTAATACTCTGATCTATAATCATCGAGATGCTCTGCATGTTTATAGAATTCTCACCCTGTAAGTTCTCTCTCCTTTTTTACTATCTTAAAAATCTTAGTTGCTTTCTCTTGCTGCTTTTAAGATTCTCTCTTTGTCTTTTACCTTTGGCATTGTAATTATGATGTGCCTTGATGTGAGATTCTTTAGGTCCATCTTTGGGACTCTCTGTGCTTTCTGGGCTTTTATGTCTATTTCCTTCACCAAGTTAAAGAAGTTTTCGGTCATTATTTCTCAAAATAGGTTTTCAATTCCTTGCTCTCTTTCTTCTTCTGGTATCCCTATGATGTAAATGTTGTTATGCTTGATATTGTCCCAGAGGCCCTTATACTATCTTCATTTTTTGTTCTCTTTCCTGTTATTGTTCTAATTGAGTGATTTCTGCTGCCTTATCTTTTTAATTGGATTCAATCCTTTGCTTCATCTAATCTACTGCTGATTGCTCCTAAGGTATTCTTTATTTCAGTTATTGTATTCTTCATTTATGACTGATGCTTCTTTATGTTTTCTATCTTCATTTTTAAGTTTTATCTCTCTTTGTTAAAATTCTCACTGAGTTCATTTACTCTTCCCCTAAGTTCATTGAGCATCCTTATCACCAGCGTTTTGAACTCTGCGTCTGATAAATTGCTTGTCTTCATTTTGTTTAGTTCTTTTTTGGAGCTCTGTTCTGTTCTTTCATTTGGGACGTTACTTGTCTCCCCATTTTGGCTGCCTCTCTATGTCTGTTTTTATGTATTAGGTAGGGTTGATATGTTTCCCAATCTTAGTAGTGTGGTTTTATGTAGTAGGTGTCTTCTGGGGCCCAGTAGTGCAGTCTTCCCTGGTTGCCTGAACCAGGTATTCCAGGTGTGTCTCTTGTATGGGTTGTGTGCACTCTCCTGTTGTAGAGTCTTTGTTGTTGATTGTACATCGATGGGAGGAATTGATCCTCAGGCTGACAGGTTGTGAGGACTGGCCAATGACTGCAGTAGAAGCACTGTTGTTTAGGAGCTGGAGCAAGATTAGTTTTAGCAGAGGTCTGGTGCCTGTCTTCTTTGCCCTTTGGGTATATCATCCTTCAATGTGGCCCCAGGTGGTGCTCCAGTTCAGACCAAAGCCAGCCAATGGTCATGCAAGCCAGTGCCTCCTGAAAAAGACCCCACTGTAGGACATGTTTAGCTACAGACTGTACCTTCCCTGGGGCCAACTGGCATGAGTCTCTAAGCAATTCAAAGATGTTCACCACCCATGCTGGGCTTGGATGTGCTTCGAGAGGCCAAGCCATGTACCAAGGACAGCTGCCACTAGTGCCAGGCTTGAGGCTGCTCAGCAAGAAGTATGGGGCACACTGAGGTCAGATGCTGCTTATTTAGATTTTGTGAACTTTTGAGAGATTTTAGGAAATTTTGCAACATGAGCCAAGACAGGTCATTTGTATGGAAAAACAAAACAAAACAAAACAAAACAAAACAAAACAAAACTAGATGTGGCTTGGGTGGGCCCATAAGTTGGGAGGGATGGGGCCTCAGGGAATCTCCAGGACCAGAAGACCAGAATTAGCCAGGCTGGTGGAGACTCAGATGTGGCAACCACCTGCATATGTACTCTGGGTGGTAAGAGGGCTCAATAAACAATGGCCTCTGCCAACACTGCTGTCTGAGAAAAAGCTGCCCCTCCAGCCCTTACCCTGAAATGAAACAACTCAGTTCCTGCATACTTGTCCCCGGTGCCTTTTGAACTGCTGTTCCAGTGCTGGAGCTCAGAGTGAGTGAGTCTTTCAGGCAGTAAGTCCATGTACAGTCTCCTTAAGAGAAATGTCTGAAACTTTAGCAGCCTGCCATTTCACCCAGCTATAATCTTTTCTGGTTTTCACAGCCAGAGGCTGTAATGACTTCTCTTTCTGGCACTACAGCCCTGGGATGGGGAGCCTGGTGCAGGGCCAGGACGCCTTGCTACTCTGGTGGAATCGGTGAGGGGGCTTTGCAGCCAAGATATCCCTTTTGATTCTCAACCACCACATGCAGATGTGAAACCAGCTGGTTCCATGTCTTGCCCCTCCTACCAGTCTTGAGGTGGCTTCTTCTGCATGTCCCCAGTTATAAGAGTTATGTTCAGTTCGACTTCAGGCAATTTTCAATGATGATTGTTCTATAGTTTAGTTGTAATTTTGATGTGTTCCTGAGAGGAGACAAGCACAGTGTTTATGTTACTTCATCATCTGGATTGGAATAGTATTTTTATTTTAACCACTCTGATAGTGTTTAAGGATATTTCATGTAGTTATAGTTTTAATTCTTCTAATGGTTTATGATGTTCAACATCTTTTCATGTGCTTTTTTGCCATTTTTATATTAATGAAATGTCTGTTGCCTATTTTCTAATTTGATTGCTTGCTTTCTCTTACTGTTGAATTTTCAGAGTTCTTTATGTATCCTAGATACTAGCCCTTTCTCACATACGTAGTTTTCCTCCTAATCTGTAGTTTGTCTTTTTATCTTCTTCCCATGGCATTTCACAGAGCGAACATTTTTTTTTTTTTAATATTTCTAATCTTGATGATGACCAATTTATAAACTTTTTCTTTTATGGATTGTACTGCGTCAAGTCAAAAAACTCTTTGACTAGCTCTAGGTCCTGAAGATTTTATCTTATGTTTTCTTCTAAAAGTTTTATAGAATTCTCTTCCCTGTGGGGATAAAGAGACTTCTTGGGCAAGATTGTTTATTGTGAGAGAATCCCTCTTTCTGTTAAAGATACAAAGATCCTTTGTTGGTGGGAATGTAAAACAGTACAGCCACTTTGGAAAACAGTTTGGCAATTTTTATAATTACATGCAACTGAATGAACTGATAAGGAAAATCTAATTATGGTTATTTATTTGGAATATACTTTTTAGTGTTCTATATCAGGAGTGACAAACTTCCTTTGTAAAGGGTCAGAAATTAAATGGATATTTTATGTTTAGGTTATATACAATCTCTGTCACATATTTTCCTTTTATTTAATCAATCATTTAAATATGTAAATTAAATTTTTAGCTTAGAGGCCATACAAAAACAAGACACAGGCTGGATTTAGCCCATTAGACACAGCTTCCTAGTCTCTGTTCCATACTCCAGATATATAAAAAGTCCTCTTTCATGTTAAACTATCTAGAATTCATAACAATTTAGTAGAATCTGCTTTTGCAAGCTGAAATTAAACATATTTCAATGATATCTAATTTTCACTGGCTCCCCAAAATTCGGGTACTTTACTAAGTCTTTGAACTTTTCATGGAAATATACTCATTTATATAGATTCAGTAAGATACAATATTCCTTTTTACAAGGAAATATTTGGAGAAATAAAATATGCACCCAGGGCCTTGCCTAGAAGGTCATATTTGAAAATGATGCGCATTTTATCAGGTATGACCACCCACTTTTAAGGAACTAAGGTTAACTTTAATTATGGAGTCAAAGTCTACAAAGCTCTCTAGAAAAACTGACCTGGTACCTGGCTTATTTGTTCTCTAATTAATTAGTAATTTAAATAATATCTTCAATACTTGCTCACTTTTTATTTGTATGAGAGTCATGATTATATCCTTTTAAAATCTTATTCTCTTAAAGATCTTAATCCTTTACATGCTTCTAACCATAATTCTATGGTTAATTAACCCTCTTAAATAGAAATAATCAGCCCAGATCACTTTCCTGAACTTCAGACACACATCGGCAGAAATTTGCATCTTTTTCATTTCCAACTGTACCATTTGTACTCTGAACAGTGTCTGGCATACAACAAGCTTCAAAATTGCATTATCGAATGAAGATATGAATAGTCAACTGTACACTAGACAGTATGTCATAGCAGAGATTAGCTAGCCATTCAGGAAACTAATTTCACATTCCTCCTGAGTACATATATGTCTACACTGTCCAGCTTCCCATGAATTTAAGTGGGACAATGAGCTCAGATTCAGGCCAAAAAGATATGGATACGATTGATGGATACCAGTTTCTATAAACCCCAATCCTCTTCTCCACCCCACTCCCTCAGCTACCCCATTCCTCTCCCCAATCAAGATAAGTTAAGGCCCTCTCTTCTCTCTGATCCTGTAAAATTCTGTACATGACTTTATTATTATACTACTATACATTAAATGTTCTCACTCCTACTTGAATCTGAATTTCATTAAGTAAAAATATGAGTTTTATCTTATTTCTGCAGCTCTTAAAATAGTTCCTAACACATAATTAGAAGCTCAACAGATGTATGCTACAGTGATTCTAGAGTAAACTTATCCCAAAATATACATATTCCTAGAGTGTACTGATCTGCTCTATCAGCATCTATAGATGGTAGATACTAGGATTGTATAATTTTTTAAATTTCCCAGATAATTTTGGTGATCCATTACTTTTGAAAACTACTGACTTAAAACCAATGATATTATTAATTAGATCAGTGATTTCTTTAATATTCTAGTTGTATACTCTATTAAGAGTCAGAGAAGAGAAAGAATCTAGAAAAATACACATGTGCACATATATCATTTTTTGTTGTTGTCGTTTTTTTTGTTTGTTTTTGTTTTTGTTTTTGTATATGATTTCAAGAGGTTCACAAAACTCCTGAAACTTCTCCATGGATTCTAGGTTAAGTATCTCTCAGTATCTCCATGAATTCTAGGTTAGTAGCTCAGAATGAAATCCAATATGTATAGCAATATGAAGGAATGTGTCATGCACTAAGAATCTTAGAATATACACAAAATACACTTTCTTGTGTATGTACAGTGATTAAGAACATCTCTTTTGTATTGATGTTGTGATATTTTTCTAGGAAAATAACATAATGTGTTCTGCCCCTTTACAAAACTTCTCAAAGTGCCTCAAGTGGCAATTCAAATCTCTGCAATAATCAAAGTTCTAAGTCAGTGATTACAACACATAAATTTCCAGGTGCAATCTTTTTTTTTAATTTAAATTTGGTGACAACTGACATTTTTTATTATATTGATTCTTCATACCCATTAATATATTTTATATGTAATTTAAATGTTTTTCTATGAATTATATTATTTTCTCCACATAAATCATGTGTAGTTTTTCTTAGCTTTATTCTTAGTTACCTTATTTTTTCTATTGTAAATGATATAAATATTTAATAGTTTTACTGACATATAATTCACCCATTTAGTGTACAGTTAGCTGGTTTTTAGTATATTGAGACCTGAGCTTCTATTGCTAAAGTATAATTTAAAACATTTTTGTTATTCCAAAAGGAAACTTTGAACCCCTTAGCCATCACTTCCCGACAACCATATATCCTCCGACCTGACACTAAAAAAACTCTTAATTCATTTTTGGTTATTAGAGCTTTACTATTTTGTTTGTTGGTATCATGTTTACCTGATTTTTCATGATCCTTGATTGGTATCTGCATATCTGAGTAAATGAGCTCCTTGTCTAGGTTTTACAGGTTT
>NW_006431805.1:1959328-1971115 GCF_000325575.1 Pteropus alecto | reverse complement strand
CTTCATAGGTCACCTCAATTTGAGATATTGGATGGGTCAGGTGGTAGCATCTGTGCACAAGGGTGTGGTTCTATGGAGGTCTGTAGTTGTGTGAGGTTACTAACCATACTCTTAAATCAGGGGTTGTGCTCCTGTCGGGGGTTCATGGTTGGGCAGGCCTGCTGGCTGGGCCCTGTACTCAAGAGGGGCTGCTTAGTAGGCTTCCTGTTAGAACAGAACTGCTTGATGTACTCCATGGCCAATTGGAGACAGTAGTTGAGCTCTGTAATCACCTTTGGTGAGGTAAGATTTCAGGCTATGTTCCCACCCAGGTGGTACCACAGATTGGACTCTGCAATTGTTTAGGTCTATGGTCTGGGCTCTGCAGTCTATCTTCATAGAATGGTGTATCAGACTGTGCAACTTGACCTGATGATACTGCTGGTTGCAATCACTTTGAGGTGGAATGGCTGCAGGCAGGGCTTCATTGTTGTACAAGTACTCAGCCTGGGCACCACAATCAGGCGGGACTGCAGGCTATGACATAATGTTGTTTGGGGCCACAAGCTGGACTTTATGATTAGTAGGCTGGTAGCTGTCCTCTGCCTTTAGTCAAGGTCACTCAGAGTGGTGCTGTGCAGTCCTCAGAGTTTAGCCTTTCTTCTTACATTTTTAATGCAGTTTTTCTCAGTCTTTGTGATCCATTTCAGGAGGGGAGTACTTCAGCCTCTACCCCAGGCTCTAGAGTTTCCAAAATGATGTCTTTTCTATGGGGACAGGGAAGTTGAAAACAACCTACATCACTGTATTGAAAATGGAACTCTAGAGGTGCTATCTTTTTTGACAGTAGATATACACTTATTAGAGTTGCACTTAAGCAATTTGTCGACAGAAACTTTCCCAAGTTATGACAATTATTTCCCCAAACCCTCAAGTAGATAGCTAAGCTAAAAGAATGATGCATACTCTTAAAGCTATCCAGAAATAGACTATTGAATAAGACTGGCTAATAAGACTTATTGAATTTCTCATTGCTCCAGGTGTTATTTCAGTATAAATTACAGGAGTAAATTCTGCTTATTTATGAATGAAAATACAACTCAAGATTTAGACTACATAAAATTTCAGAGCTAAATTAAACACCTTGCCTGTCTCCATAAATAACTTACAAGCTAATAATGAAATTTTCTGTTTGCAGTCATGGATGTCTCTTCAATTTTTTTTTTTTTTAAGAAAGCTTTTGATAGGAACTGTGAATATTGGAGGCATAAGGTAAGGACCTATAATAAAGGCCATGGGAACTGTGTCATAGAAGAGACAGGATATGTGAATATCATGTTTGCCAATTGCAAATGCATCTTTTTCCAGGTGATTTGATAAGAGCAAAATCATTTAAAACTTTTGCTGCTATTTGACTGACTTTGCATATTTATAAAATATACTAGGGAATTGTTAGTATAAGCTATTCTGTTATAATACATTGATTATCAATATCTCACATTCATTGTGCAAAGAATTTCACATACATTACATCATTTAATTTTCAAAAAAAAAAAACCTACAAGGAAAGTTTTATATTATTTGATAAACTTAGGAGAGTGAGGCCAAAAATACTTTTCTTTGCCCAAAGAAAAACAGTTAATAAATCGTTGAGTTAGAATTTGAACCCAGGATTTTTTGATTTCCCCTAAGCCCATCCTTTTTCTACCTTCTTCCCTGTAGTGAAAATAGTTAATATTTTTTCAGGTTACAGCCACTAATGCATATAAATTTGTGCATATAAATTCACTTACATAACAAAAATGCTGTGAATCTGCCTTTGTTGTTTACAAGATTTTGTTAGCTTTAGAAAAAAGGTAGATATTATATATGATAAGGGCTAATATTTATAAATGTAAACACATTGATCTTTTAGAATTATGTTTGTGACATTATACAGTGATTTTTTTCAGTGTCAGATTAACCCAGTATGGTTCTTATTAAATGTATAACCTTGATCAAATTATTTTATATATCTCGGCCTTGGTTTTCTCAATTTAAAATAAGGATAATTGCCACCCTAAACATTCCCAATCTCATCTGATCTCAGAAGCTAAGCAGGATCGGGCCTGCTTAGTACTTGGAAGGGAGACCATCTAGGAAGACCGGGTAACTGGAACATAGCAAACACACAAAAATATCAGTTATGATTTATTATTTTATAGAAACTGCTCACTCTTTGCCTTAAAATTTTCTGTTTTGTTTGTTTTTAATTATGTTTTACTTATAATTACACACAGCCAAAATCACAACACTGCTTTCCTTTCCTCAAAACCTAAAGCATTAACATGTAAATGAGGATGGTAGATACTGAGGAGGAAAATTATATTAGTGTATAAAAGTGTATACGATTGTATAGATAAGTTTGTACAAGATTACTCATGGATTTGTATGCTAAAGTTATGAGTTTAAAATTTGCTACATGTAATGAGGACCAATGGAGGTTATTGACCAAAGGAGTGATACAATGATGAATATGTGGTTTAAAGTATGCTATGTGAATCAGCACTGGTAAAACCAAAAGATAAAAGCTAACTCAGCTACATTATATTCCTATCATTTTCAGCATATATTTAAGAGGAGACAAAAAAATATCAAAAGGAAAGATGAAAGCAATTCAAATATCAAATGTTCAAAAATGTTCCCACAGTGTTTCTTCAACTTTTACTAATATTCTTATGGATTTTAGCCACTACAAGGTTGACTAAAGGAACAGGTAGGAATGTTTAATTTTATATATCCAAAGTGGAGTTATATATGCTGAATTAACGTGAGCTTCATTAAAGATGTAGAAATATGATTAAAATAATAGATACTTCAGTACAGTTTTCTCAGATATGCAAACTAGTGATTGAAAATCTATAACAAATGTCAGAAGACTATGTTAAATATCCCATTTGCTTTCTTGTCAAATTTCTAAATAAATATTGAACTAAAAAATCAAAGGTCTGGTTTTGTTTCATAACCTTAAAATTTTGCTTTATATTCTCTTTCCTAAAAAAGTTTCTCTCCCCAAATAAAAAGATAAATAATTAAACTTATAAAACTCTACATAAAATCAAAGTTTTACCCTGGAATTTTAAACATATAACTATTGGGGCAACAATATTTTTACCATTTTATTTTAGGAAGACTTTCAGAGAATATTCTTGGCTTTGAAATAATATGGAAACTGAAAATGATCATAAAGTAGAACCCATCATTTATTGAGAAAAATACTCAGAGATGTAAAGCTAATTCAGAACCTAAAATCCTCCTGGGACTAGTCAATGACTTACTTCCGAATGAGATTTTTCTTTAAATGCACTGCTTAAAGAGTTTTGTCAAATCACTAGTGAAAAAAATATATTTGACCAAACATGTTCTTAATGAATAGCAAAAGACCACTTCAGGATACTTGATTAATCATGGCTTAATGGACCTGGAATATAAAAAAGGAAAGCAATATATTTCTGGGTTAACTGACATGTAAAAACAAACAAAGATATTAATATTAAAATAGCTGTGATCCTCCAATTAAATATAGACTAAAGTATACAAATACCTAGAAACAGTGAAATAGTAAATTATTTATATAATGGTTTAATACAAATAGGTCCAGAATATGTTTCAGAGGTGAAATTAAATGATCTAAGACAAAGGAAATACTATTTAAATAAGTTTATAGGTATATATTACTAGTAAAATGCTGTTATAATTCCATTAAGTGACCAACTCTTTGTGCCACATGGTCACTTCCTTTCAGTTTTTGTATTATGTGTACATATTGAACTTTAATTTTAATTTTAATTTCAAGCCTCATTTCAATTTATGTTAGAACTTTTTTAGTACAACTTCTTTTTTTATTAAAATCATTAGGATAACATTAGTTAATAAAATCATATAGGTTCCAACTGTACAATGCGATAATAAATCATGCGTGTATTGCATTATGTATTGACCATTCAAAGTTAAATTTCCTTCTGTCACCAAATATTTGACCCTTTTAATCCTATTGCCCTCCTCCACCCCTTCCCTCTGGAAGCCACTAATCCACTGCTGAAGTCCATGATTCTGTGCTTGTTTATCATGTTTATTTGTTGCTTTCAGTTTTATATTTCACATGAGTGAAATCATAAGGCTTTCAACTTTTTCTAACTTACTTCGTTTAGCATGATAATCTCAATATCCATCCATTTTGTTGCAAATAGCAATATTTCATCTTTTCTTACAGCTGAGTGATATTCCATTGTATATACATACCACCTCTTTATCCAATCATCTATCGAAGGACACTTTGGTTGTTTCCATGGCCATCATAAATAATGCTGCTATGAATAATGAGGTGCACATAAATTTGCGGATAAATGTTGTCAAGTTTTAAAGTAAATACCCATAAAAATAATTGCTGGTTCATATAATAATTCTATTCTTAATTTTTTGAGTAACATTCATACTGTTTTCCATATGGCTATACCAATTTGCATTCCCACCAACAGTGTATGAAGGTTCCTTTTATTCCGCATCCTCTCCAACACTTGTTATTACTTGTCCTGTTTATAACAGCTATTCTAACAGGTGTGAGATGGTATCGCATTGTGGTTTTGATGTGCATTTCCCTAATAGCTAGCGATATTGAGCATCTTTTCATAAGTTTGTTGGCCTTTTTTATGTCTTTTGGGGAAAAGTGTGTGTTCAATTCATCTGCCCATTTTTAAATTAGATTGATTTGTTGTTAAGGTTTATGAGTTTTTTGTATATTTTGGATATTAGCCCCTTATTAAAAGCACTGTTTGCAAATATATTCTCTAATTCATATGGTCACCTCTTTGACTTCTGATGGTTTCTTTTGATGTGCAGAAGTTTTTTTTTTTAGTTCGATATGGTTCCATTTATTTATTTTTGCTTTTACTTCCCTTGCTTTGAGGTCAAATTTATGAAATCCTCTCTAAATCTAAGGTCCACGAGTTTTCAGCTCTTGTATTTATGTCTTTGATTCATTTTGAGTTGACTTTGGTGTATGATGACAGATAGCAGTCCAGTTTGATTCTTTTGCATTTGGCTCTTCAATTTTTTCAGCACCATTTATTAAAAAGAATTTTCTTTTTTCATTGATGTTGTTGACTCCTATGTTAAACATTATTTGTCCATATATATGGAAATTATTCCTTGACTCTCAATTCCATACCATTTTCTGGGTGTCTTTATCTGCCAATACCAGTTTGCTTTGATTATTTTCACTTTATAGTATAATTTAAAGTCAGACAGAGTGAAACATCCAACCTTCCCCCGCCCCCTTGGTTTCTTTGGCTATTCAGGGTCTTTTGTGCTTCCATATAAATCTGATGATTGTTGTTGTTGGTGTTGTTGTTGTTCTATTTCTTAAAAAAAATGGTGTTGGGATTTAGATGAGGATTGCATTAAATCTGTATAATGCTTTGGGTAATAGGTCATTTTAACTATGCTGATTCTTCCAATCCATAAATACAAAATATCTTTCCATTTCTTTGTGTCTACTTCAATTTTTAAAATAATGCCTTATAGTTTTCAGTGTATAGGTCCTTCACTTTCTTCATTAGGTTTATTCCCAGGTATCTGATTAATCTTGTTGCAATTGCAAAAAAAAAGAAAAAGTTTTTTTCTCATTTCTTTTTCTGAAAATTCATTGTTAGTGTATAGGAAAGCTATAAATTTTTGAACATTGATTTTGTATCCTGAAACTTTATTGTATTTGTTTATTATTTCTAATAGGTTGTTTTTTGTTTGTTTGTTTGTTTGTTTTTAGTGGACTCTTTAGAGTTTTCTATATAGATAATCATGTTATCTGCAAAAAGTGACCATTTGAATTCTTCATTCCCTTTTGGATGCCCTTCATTTCTTTCTCTTGCCTGATTGTTCTATGACTTCCAACACTACATTGAATAATAGTGGTAATAAGGGACAGGCATGTTTTGTTCCTGATCTTAGAGAAAAGATTTTTAGTTTTTCACCATTAGGTATGATGCTAGTTGAGTGTCCTTTGTTATGTTGAGGTACTTTTCTTCTTTACCCATTTTATTAAGTATTTTAATCAATAATAGATGCTATACCTTTTCAAATGTTTATTCTGCATCTATTGATACGATCATATGATTTTTATTCTTTATTTTGTTTATGTGGTGTATCACATCAATCAATTTGCGTATTTTAAACCATCCTTGTGCCCCTGAAATAAAGTCCACTTAATCATAATGTATAATCTTTTTAAAGTGTTATATTTGATTGGTTAGTATTTTGTTTAAGATTTTTACATCCATATTCATCAGAGTAATTGCTCTATAGTTTGATTTCTCTGTGTTATTCTTACCAGGTTTTGGTAGCAGGGTAATGTTGGCCTCATATAATGAGTTAGGATTGCTTTTTCATTTTTTTGTGGCTTTATTGAAATATAATAGACAATTAGCTGCTCACATATACATTACACAATTCAATGAGTTAGTTTTTCAATTATAGTTGGCATACAATAATATACCAGTTTCAGTTGTATGGTATAGTGATCAGAGATCTACATAACCCACAAAGCGATCACCCCACTAAGTCTAGTATCCCTCTTCCCCCTTACATGTGTATTATATTATTAACCATCTTCCCCATGCTACACTCTCCATCTCCATGTCTATTCTGCAACTATCCATTTGTACTTCTTAATCTCTTTGCCTTTTTTTGTCCCCCAACTCCCTTCCCATCTAGTATCCCTCTAAATATTCTCTGTATCTATGAGTTTATTTCCACTTTTGTTGTCGTCATTTATTTTGTTCTTTAGCTTCCACATATACGTGAAATCATGAGATATTTCATTCTGTCTCTGACCCATTTCATTTAGCTTAAGATGGGAAACTTCCTCTTCTTTAATTTTTGGAAAAGTTTGAGAAGAAGAGGAATTAAATCTTCTTTGAATATTTAGTAGAATTCACTAGTAAAGGCATCTAATCCTGGACTTTTACTTTTTGGGAGATTTTTTATGATTGTTACAATTTCCATACTGTTGATCAGTCTGTTTAGATTTTCTAGTTCTTTGTCATTCAGTCTAGGGAGGTTGTATATTTCTAGGAACTTGTCCATTTCTTTGAGGTTTTTAAATTTGGTGGTATATAATATTTTATAGTATTCTTGTTTGATCCTTTGTATTTTGATGGTTTCTGTCATAATTTCTTTTTCATTTTTTTTGTATGTGAGGCAACCCTTGATGTCACAGATTGCAAGGAATTTGTCAGCTTACAATCCCTTCTTTTTTTTTACTCTTTTACACCTATAACATCTGGTCTTCCTAGGCGGTCTCCCATCCAAGTACTAACTAGTAACTAGGCCCAACCCTACTTAGCTTCTGAGGTCAGACAGGATTGGGATTGTTCAGGGTAGCATGGCCTTAGACTCATTTTTGATTTTGTTTATTTGTGTCATTTCTCATTTTTCCTTGGTGAGTCTAGCCAGGGGTTGGTCAATTTTATTGATAGTCTCTAAAAAACAGCTCTTTGTTGCATTATCTTTTCTCTATTGTCTTTTTGTTCTCAATTTTATTTAATTCTTCTCTAATTTTTATTATTTTCTTCCTTCTGCTGACTTTGGGCTTCATTAATTTTATTTTTCTAGTTTATTAAGATGTAATGTTATATTGTTTTTTGGGATCTTTCTTGTTATTTGAGATGGGCCTGTAATTATATAACTTTTATTCTTATTACCACTTTTGCTGTGTCCCAAAAGTCTTGATATATTCCAATTTTATTCTCATTTGTTTCTATGTATCGCTCGATCTCTCCTTTTGTTTCCTCAGTCATTTTTTAGTAGCATGTTGTTTCATCACCTTGTATTTTTTTTTCCACTTCCTTTTACAGTTGATCTCCAGTTTCAAAGCATTATGTTTGGAGAATATGCTTGATATCATTTCAATCTTCTTAAATTTGTTGAGGCTAGCTTTGTGTCCCAACATATTGTCTCTCCGTGATAATGTTTTATATATATTAGAGAAAAAATGTATAATCTGATATTTTAAAATGAAAGGCTCTGTAAATGTTGATTATTTTAAATTGATCTAATGTGTCATTTATGGATGATATTTCTTTATTGATATTCCTTTTGGATGATCTATTTCTAACTGTCAATGATAATAGGCCCCCTACTATGATTATATTTTTGTCAGTTTCTCCCTTTAGTTCCATTAGTAGATATTTTATATATTTCTGTCTCCCTGATTGGAAGCATAGATCTTAATAAGTGTTAGGTCTTCTTGATGTATGGTTACCTTTATCATTATGAAGTGTCCATCATCGTCTCTCTTTATCTTTTTTATCTTGAAGTCTATTTCAATAGATATGAATACAGCTATACCCACTACTTTCTGGATAATTAAATCACTGCATACACAGTCAACTAGTTTGTTGAAAGGAGACAAGAACATTCAGTGAGGAAAGAATAGCCTCTTCAACAAATGATGCTGGAGAAACTGAATAACCACATGCAGAAAAATAAAACTAGACCACTATGTTACACTTAACTCAAAATGTATCATACGTGAACATAAGACCTGGAATCATAACACTTCTAGAAGAAAATATAAGAAGTTCCTCAATATTTGCCTTACCAATGGACTACTATTCAACCTTAAAACAAACAAACAAACAAACAACCAAAAAATAAACAAAAAAAAAAAACAGGAAATCTTGTATTTGCAACAACATGGATGGCCCTTGAAGGATGGTACCCTACGTGAAATAAGACAGAAAGACAACTACTGTATGATATCTCTTATATGTGGAATCTAAAACAAAAACAAAAAACAGAATTCATGGTAGTTACCAAGGGCTGGGTGGTAGGAAAAAGGAAGTTATGGTTTAAGGGTACATGCTTGCATGTAGCAGATAAATAAGTCTCTGGAAATCTAATACACAGTGCAGTGATTATAGACAAAAATGTATTATAAACATTAAACTTACTAAAAGACTAGATCTTAATTGTTCCTCTCACTAGAAATGATAATTAAGTGACCCAATAGAAGTGTTACCTAATGTTACAGTGTAATCATATTGTGATATAAATGTATCAAATCAATATGCTGTACACCTTAAATTTACACAATGTTATATGTCAATTATATCTAAACAAAATAATAATAGCTAACACTTATGTAGCACTATGTGCTGAATACTATTCCAAGTGGTTTGCTTATGTTAATCAATTTAATCCTCCAAACAGTAAAATAAAGACTATTATCATTGTTTTACAGGTCAAAGGATTCGCTCATGGTCTCATAGCTAGTCACTGGTAAAAACAGGTTTGGAATCCAAGCAGTATGGCTTCAAAGTCTCAGTTTATCAAATACTACAACAGATGAGAAAAACAAATCACAAAGATGTCAGATTATCTCTCAACACTCACACAACTAGTTAATGACAGAATCCAGATTATTACTCTGACCCAGTTGAGTATTTTTATCTACCTTGCCTACCATTCCTAATATCCCCACTCTGTGTTATCAGTAGTGTCACTCCAACAAGAAGACCAGGTCATCGGGTTATTACAACAGTGACTAAAATATGAGTTATTTAGAATAGTAAGATGCTTGGGTTTACTGGCTCATAAAAGAAAAGACTGATAGGGTTAGTACCTTTCTACATTCCTTTGAAGCAAATATGCTTAGCTTCTCACTCGAAACACTGAATAGATATACTAGAGATCCATTTGTTGTTTCTTAAAAAGCATATTTCTAACCCCAATCAGAGAGGAGAGGAGACAGCTTTTTGATTCCATCTGACCCTTAAATTATGGTCATTCATTTTGTTTAGACAATAATCCTCTTCTTTAGTCCTAAATTCATTTCACACATCTGTGTACTAATAAAAAAAAAAGTTTATACCACTTAGAAATGAAAAATGACTTGTATTCTAGGTTGCTTAGCATCAGAGATATATTGAAGAAATGTACAGAATGATTTGTGAATCAGTAGATGTTACAAGAATCAACAGCTTTTGAAAGGTGTTAATATAAAAGTGTTATTATGAGCAGAGAAAGCAACCTTGAGATGGATGGCACAGGTACACAGAAAACAATAGATATCTGCAGTCTTAAAATTCTTATTTTCATTTTGTTATTTAATGCATTTTTTTACCCCAAAATTTATGCAGCATGATTAGAGAAAATAGAAATTTCAGTCTTTCTATGATCGTTTTAGATTTTGAAATTTCACACTATTTGCCAAATATTCTGAAACAAAGTTTTTATATTCCATCACTAACAATTGTACTCAAATTTAAATTGAACCTTGGGAAAGGTAATGAACATTTTCTTCTGGACTAACAAGAGTAAGTAGAGAGACACTGTACATAATTGATTTTCTTATACAGATATTTTAGCATTTCTCCTAGATGAAACTAAAATACCCAGACAAATAAATGTAGACTTTTTTTTTTTTTTGGCCAGTAATTTATTGCTGAAGCCTGGGACATCTAGGAATCAGCTCCCACATGAAATTAAAAAAAAAAAAAAAAAAAGAAGAAGTCACTTATATGTGGAATCTAAAGTACAAAATAAATGAAAAACAAAACAAAAAATTATTTTAGTCCATCTGTAGCCATTTTGAAATCTATTCATAAATAATGTAATTAAATCTAATTGTCATAAATATTCATGAGGTTCTTGTCTTCACCAAAAGAAAAAAAAAAAAAAGAACTCTACAATCAGTCCTTAAAAATAAGTTCTGATGAAGCCTATAAAGTTTCAACACGATTAAATACTTTTCAAATTAGCCCATTATTTGGAAATTCTAATTTTAACCACTGTTAACAAGAAAATATATATATATATATTTTGTATTTTGAGTTCCTGGCTTACTCAATAATTAATTGTGAATCATTTCTTATATGAATTTAAGTTGTCCTGGCATTGGTACATATAGTATTTGGGTGTGTGTTTAAGAGGATTAAATTAAACCTACCATATAGTAATGAATTCATTATTGTAGGATATAGTATGCAATGTCCCCCATTATACTTGTACTTTTGTTGTAGCCGCCAGCCCCCGATAGACACATGGACCTCCAGAAATCAGTGAGTTATAGGAAACACACTATTTATTCAACCAGCTGGGTTTGCCAGGGGCACGCAGACCCAAAATTAAGCAACCCTGAAATGTAGAGGTACAGGGTTTTTAAGCCCTAAACCCCTATTCTTCATCTTGTTTGAACACACAAGTCTATTTTTCTTCTTTTTACTAACTGTCAACCCACAGGTCGGTTGTGCAAGCAGGGGTACAGAAGCAGAAAGCTTATTGTTAGAGCGTTATGTTCCCAAGGGCGATAGCCAAGCAGTAATTTTTCAGCCAGCACATTCCCCACTGGCTTTAGCGGAAAATCAAATCCTTGATTCTTCATGAGGAATTTGCTCATAGCCTCTATTTTGTGTTACTAAAAGTTTAATAGAATTAATTATTTTTCTTACATATCTAAACAAGAAATTGAGGAACCATGGGCCAAAAGTTAACAAGAAGAGGAGGAGGATTAAAGGTCCAGCTACAGCAGATAGGAGGGTTGTTAGCCATGGCGACCAATTGAACATCCTATGAAACCAGTTATCTGATTCTAGTCTTTGTTTTCCCTGACATCTAAATTTCTCTGTATTAATAGTAAGCTTTCTCTAATTATTCCAGAGTTACTGGCATAGAAGCAACAGGTTTCACTTAGAGCCATACATAATCCATCTTGTTCTAAGAATAATAAATCTAAACCTCTTCTATTTTGGAGGACTACTTCTGCTAGTGCAT
>NW_006431805.1:1948182-1958306 GCF_000325575.1 Pteropus alecto | reverse complement strand
AGCTATAGTGAAGATAGTCTCACAACCCCAGATAGCACAAGAAAATTGGCCTTGGCCCTCACATCCAAGTCCCATATTACCCATGTGGCCAGATATCCCTGGGTAATGTCCTTGAGGACAAATATAGAGTCCTATTTCTAAGAGGCTTTTCTCAGCCGATAATATTCCACAGCCTAGTCTCCCCCTTGTAGCCTAAGTATGCTCCTTCGCCTAGGAAAGATCCCGATCCAAGGTGGTGTCTGGTTGTTGCAATGGTGAGGGGATCAATGGCAAGCTGGCACAAGTTTACTCGGATCTCTGGAGTACCGTGGCTGGTGATGTTCTGGGTAATGATTTCACCGATCTTGGTTTCTATAAGCTCCTATACTCTAGGCTGGTGAATGTTTCTGTATGCCTGGGCTAAAGAGGCAAAAAAGGAAGAGACAGAGGGTTAGACTTATGTACTCTTGAGTCTTACTTAGTCTTAAGGGCCTGTCTTCCTGAGCTGTCCACTCTCGTGCTGCCTTCACGTGGGAGTGATGAATCCATGATGGGATGTTGTCTACTTTAACTGCAGTGGGCGTTGTCAGGTAGACAGTGAGGGGTCCTTTCCATTTAGGTTTTAGTCCCTTGGAAGTGAACTTCCAGATCCACACAGAGTCCCCACGCTGAAACTGATGGGGAAGTCCATCCCTCAGGGCTGAGTGAGCAGCACGAACCTGGGACCAAATCTCCTTCTGTACACTTTGAAGGTCCTGCAAAGACTTAAGTAAGACAAGGTTACGTAGTTCTGCCTTTTTCTCATCTTCTATTCTAGATACTAAAGGTGGGAGTTTTCCAAAGAAAATTTCAAATGGGGTGAAGAGCAAAGGGGAGAAGTTCTACCCAGGTCCCACCAGTTTCTAATCCTAACTTGACTAATGTCTGTTTTAGGGTCTGGTTCATTTGTTCATCTTGGCCTGAACTTTGGAGCCAGTAGGCTCAGTGAAGTTTCCATTGCAAATTTAGGTAGTTAGCCAATTGTTTTGATACCTTTTCTATGAAGGCTGGCCTGTCATCCGACCCCAAAGTTCCGGGGAGACTAAATCGAGGGAGGATTTCTTGTAGTAGTTACTTAGTAACTACTAAAGCAGTCTCTTTCCTGGTGGGGAAGGCCTCTACTCATCCTGAAAAGGTGTCTATAAAAATGAGCAAATATTCGTAGCTTCCCACAGTCGGGGTTACCTCAGTGAAATTGACTTCCCAGTGGTCCCCCGGATAAGTTCCTCTTTCCCAATGCCTAGGTTCTTCTATCTTCCCCTTCTTTGGATTAACTTGGGCACAAGCTGGGCATTGTGAGGCAATCTCCTCTGCAGTTCTTCTCCTTTCTAACAAGTGAAAGTAAGGGTCTAAAGCTTGGAGCATCTTAGCTCACCCTAGGTATGTGGTCTGGTGTAGTTGGTGGAGGAGAGTTCTTCCAAGGGCTCATGAAAGCCCAATTTTTTCATCTCAGGTCGTCTGCCACCCCTGTTGATTCCTAGTGGCTCCTTTATCTTGAAAATGTATATTCTCTTCTGCCGTATAGGTCAGAGACGGAGGCAGTTCTGGGTAACGGACAACAGTCAGTAGATGTGGTAGGGGACCCACCGGCCTAGTGGTTGCTCTTCTTGCCTCTGCATCAGCTCGTCAGTTTCCCTTAGCCTCGGGACTATTCCATTTTTGATGCCCTTTACAAAGAACAATTGCAAGAACCTTAGGCATCATCCATATGGCTTCAAGTAAGGCTCAGATCTCCCACTTGCTCTTGATGTCCTTCCCAGCTGAAGTCAGAAGCCCTCTTTCCTTGTAGATGGCTCCCTGTACATGTGCATTGGCAAAGGCGTATCGGCTGTCAGTGTATATTGAGACTGCCTTATCCTCTCCCCATCTGAGTGCCTCAGTGAGGGAGATGAATTCGGTCTTTTGAGCAGAAGTCCCATGGGGAAGAGCTTGTGACCAGATGGTGCCAGTTTGAGTTACGACCGCCGACCCAGTGTATCTTTTTTCTCCCTGCAGGAAGCTGCTCCCATCCATGAACAGAACTTCATCGGCCTCAGGCAGAGGGGAGTCTTTGAGGTCTGGCAGCAAGGAACACACAGCATCAGTGAAATCTATGCAGTCATGAATGGGGGTCTCAGGGTCTGGGTCTGGCAACAGGTTGGCTGGGTTGATAACAATAGCTTTGGATTTTAGCCATACGTTTGGGGTCATCCGGTGCCTCCCTGTTTTTGAACACCTTCTGGGCTATCTCAACAAGTTGGGATATGTTCATCTCTGCAAAACCTTCTAATTTTTATAATTTATGCTGGATATCAGGGGCTGCCTGAGTAGCAAAGGCTACATTAATTGCCCGCTGGTTCTCAGGGGCCTCAGAATCAATGGGATTGTATACCCAGTATGCCTCCTGTAGTCACTCAAGAAATGCTCCAGGGGACTCCTGAGGTCCCTGTATAACTTCAGTTACCTTAGAAAGGTTAGTTGGCTGACGAGCAGCCATCCTAATCCCTCTAAATAGAATCTGGTGGTACCGATCTAATGCCATTCTCCCTGCCTGAGAACTGTGTCCCCAGTCTGAGCAGGAGGAGGGAAATTCCTCCTCAATCTGTTCCCGTGCTTCCTCAACTTTTCTCCTTCCCACAGCTGTCTTTTTTGCTTCGGCCCAAATGCGTCCGTGTTCTTCCGTGGTGAAGAGGGTAATTAAAAGCTGTTGGCAATCATCCCAAGTGGGGCAGTGAGTCTGAAAGACACTTTCTAAGAGTCCCATTAATGCCTGGGGTTTCTCAGAGAAAGGCAGACTCTGTACCTTCCAGTTGTACAGGTCACTAGTCGAGAAAGACACGTAAGCCATAAAGGGCCTGTCTGTGTGAAGTCTTTGGGGTGGTGTTTCTCTCAAGAGGAGGATGGCCCCGGTGGTGGTATTGGCTGGTGCCCCACTCGGAGCGGTAGCAGGAAGCCCCTAGGGGTTACCTGCCCACGTCCGAGGAGGCGAGGTGGTGCTATTTGGCCTCTGTTGTCCTGGATTATAGGGTGGGGGAAGGTCACTGTCCTTCGGTAGAGATTGGAGAACTGAAGGACTGGGGTGTCTTGGAGATTCGGTTGCCATATGTTTCGGAGTGCCAACAACTAAAACTCGTGCCCCTAGAGAAAGAGCACACTGGCGGAGCCAAGGGGAGAGGTTCTGAACAAGGTTTAATCGTTGATCAATGTGGGGAAACTGATCGGGATGTCCTGGGTCTCCCGTGGCAATCTTCCAAACATTCCTCACTAAACCCCTGTCAAAAAAACCCTCGGAGGCCAGTTCACACCAAAAGATGGCCTCTCAACTTCACACAATATTCTTAGTCTGCCTGGAGAAAACTTTATCCCATAGTCAGCTCCCTCTACAAACTTTTCTTCGAAATGTCGCAGGAGACACACCAAGGGTGTCTTCTGTGAACTCGGGCCTCCTCCCATCGCTTGTGTGGAAAACACAAGACACACAACTCAGATGAGAACAATTGCTGGGGTGTAGGTGGACCCGGAGAGGTCCGCCACCTACAACCTAGACAAGACTAAAGACAATAGACAGAATCCGATGACAGGGCACAGGAGGCAGCGTCCCGCGGCCTGGTCACAGTCCGGGAGATATAACTGCGTCCAGTCTCTCCACGGACCCCCAACGACCGGTCAACAGAAAGGTACTTTTTTATCCAGATACTGAGGCCTAGGAGATCCCTGGCGGGATCAGGAACAAAGAGTGTGTCCTAGAGGTTGCGTCTTTGACGATTGCGTTGACTCTGTCATGGCTTTCAAGGGCCCTGGAATGTCTCAGTGTGGCCACCCTTTTGAGTCCGTAACAAGGACAGCAACTGCTTCGGAGACCTGTCCGGTCTTAGATCTCAGGGCCACTTCCTGAGATCTCACTGGGGCCTCCAAATGTTGTAGCCGCCAGCTCCCGATAGACACATGGACCTCCAGAAATCAGTGAGTTATAGGAAACACACTATTTATTCAGCCAACTGGGTCTGTCAGGGGTACGCAGACCTCAAATTAAACAACCCTGAAATGTAGAGATACAGGGTTTTTAAGCCCTTAACCCCTATTCTTCATCCTGTTTGAATACACAAGTCTATTTTTCTTCTTTTTACTAACTGTCAACCCACAGGTCAGTTGTGCAAGCAGGGGTACAGAAGCAGAAAGCTAATTGTTACAGTGTTATGTTCCCATGGGCGATAGCCAAGCAGTAATTTTTCAGCCAGCACACTTTCATTTTAATATACAAGGTGATGAGACCAATCATTAGATTACACATATTGCAGAAGTGTCAGGCAATGGAAATAGCACAGTAAGTCCAGTAGAGTGGTCCCCAGATAACTCATCCTCGGTCCTTTGCCAAGCTGGATGCATAAGAGTCACTCAGAAGTTGGTTAAAAAGAAAATTTCAGGTTAACTAAGCCTGTAGTACGGATCCAGGAATCTCAGTTTTTAAAAAATATATACTGACCCTCTCAGGGTTA
The DNA here is from genome assembly GCF_000325575.1 of Pteropus alecto. Classification (NCBI taxonomy): domain Eukaryota; kingdom Metazoa; phylum Chordata; class Mammalia; order Chiroptera; family Pteropodidae; genus Pteropus; species Pteropus alecto. Next base: position 1,953,813 of record NW_006431805.1, on the reverse strand, counting down.
GCTAATTCCTAGAGAAAGAAAACAACTTGGGGATGATCATGCCTTTGATATACGAACCAACTAATTCAGAGCCCAGACCACCAACTACCTTATCAAACACACTTCACGTTAATATTCCCCTTTTTCTAAATCACCCAAGAGTCACGTTGGGGACAACAAGGGATCACCTCTACGGCCCAGAGCCCACTGAAAATTTATTCATACTATCCAATCCTAAACTTATTCAGTGTACCTACCTTGCCTCATTCATTTTTTTTTTTTTTTTACCACAATAAACTCAATAAAGGCTCTAACCCATACATTTTCTTCATCTTTTTTCTACTTCCTGACCAATCCTTGCACTTCCCTGAGTGGTGTGGCATGCATCCTCACCCTTGGGAACTATAACAAACTATTTTTTCAATGACAATCATTGTCTCCTGATCTGCTCTCTTCACTATGCGTAATAAAAACAAATCCCAGGTACATTTTAATTCTAGTATATGACCTTGTTATATTGGCTTATTTTCACTTAGTAATAAACATTTAAGGTCCCTCCATGTCTTTTCATGGCCTTATTGCTCATTTATTTTTAGTACTGAATGATATTTAATTGCCTAGATTTGCCACAGTTTATTTATCTACTGAAGGACATTTTGGTTACTTCAAAATTTTGGCAATTATAAATAAAGCTACTATAAACATTCACATGCAGATTTTAATGTGGACATAAGTTTTCAACTCCTTTGGTTACATACCAGGAACAGTGATTGTTGGATTGTATAGTAAGAGTTATGTTTAGTTGTGTAAAAAACAGCCAAACTATTTTCCAAAGTAGCTGTAACATTTGCATTTCCACTAAAAATCAAGAGATTCTGTTTCTCCACATTCTTACCAGTATTTGGTGTTGTCTGAGTTCTGGATTTTGGCTATTCTAATAGATATGTAGTTGTATCTCATTGTTTTAATTTGTAACTTCCTGATGATATATGGTGTGGAGCATCTTTTCATATGTTTATTTCTTATCTGTACAGCTTCTTTTGTGAGGTAACTGTTAAGGTATTTGACTCATTTTATAAACAAGTTATTTTTTTGTTGAGCTTTAAAAATTATTTGTATATTTTGTATAACAATCCTTTATCAGGAGTGTCTTTTGCAAATATTTTCTTCTAGTCTGTGTATTGTCTTCTCGTTATCTTGACATTGTCTTTTGCAGAATAGAAGTTTTTAATTTTAATGAAGTCCAGCTTATCAACTATTTCTTTCATTGATTTTGTCTTTAGTGTTGTATCTAAAAAGGCATCACCAAACCCAAGGTCATCTAGATTTTATCCTATGTTATTTTCTAGGTGTTTCATAGTTTGATGTTTTATCTTTAGCTCTGCAATTTATTTCAGGCTAATTTTTGTGAAAGATATAAGATCTTTGTCTAGATTAATTGTTTTGCATGTGAATATCCAGTTATTTCAGCACCATTGGTTGAAAAGTCTATCTTTGCTGTTCGTACTGCTTTTTCTCATTTGTCAAATATCAATTAACTATATTTATGTGAGTCTATTATTTCACTCTTTATTCTGTTCCTTTGAAATGTTTGTCTATTCTTTCACCAATACCACAGTCTTGATTAATGTAGCTATAAAGTTTTGAAGGCAGGTAGTGTCAGTCCTCCAACTTCATTATCCTTCAATATTGTGAACAATATGGTGAACTTCAATGACTGTTAACTTTGTAAATATTGGCTACTCTATTGTGCGTGCATGTGTGTGTGTGTGTTCATAAAAACTATCATCAGCAGTGTGATGATATACAGAAAATAAATTGCTGGGATTTTTATTGAGATTGTATTGAATCTTTAAATCCAATAAGGAAGAACTGACATCTTGAAAATATTGACTCTTCCTATCCGTTTAACATGGACTGTCTCTCTTTTTATTTAATTCTTCTTTCTTTTTGTTAATTAAATTTTCATAGTTTTCCTCAAATGGATCTTGTACATTTTTTTGTCAGATTTGTACCTTAGTATTTTATTTTTGGGGGGTGTTAATATAAATGGCATTATGTTTTAATTTAAAATCCTACTGTTGATTGCTGATATATAGGAAAAAAAAATTGACTTTTGTATATAAATCTTGTATCCTGCAACCTTGCAATAATAGTTTATTAGTTCCAGAAGTTTTGTTGTCAATTCTATTAGATTTTCTGTACAAATGATATTGTCTATGAACAAAGAGAGTTTTATTTATTTCTCAATCTGTATACATTTTATTTTCTTTTCCTGCCTTGTTACATTAGCTAGAACTTCCAGTACAATTTTGAAAAGGAGTGGTAAGAAGGACCATTCTTGCTTTGTTCCTGATCTTAGTGAGAATTATGTTAACTTGAGATTTTTTTGTAGATTTTTTTTTTATCATGTTGAGAAAGTGTTCCTCTATCCTAGTTTACTGAGAGTTTTTATCATGAATGAGAGTTGGGCTTTGTCAAAAGGTTTTCTTGTATTTATTGATATAAACATATGTGCAATATTGTAATTTATAAGAAATATGTATTCAGTCTTTGTCCACAATTTCTGACTCACAGCTCTCAAAATCCTTGGAGTTTCCTGCATTGAAAGTGATCAAGGTCTTCTCTTATGTTAATGAGGTGACTTTTAGAAAGTACCTAAGGATGGCTGGAGGTTAAATCAATCAACAATGGTCAGTCGTTTACTCCATCATGCCTATGTAATGAAGCCTCCATAAAAACTCAGAAGGACAGAATTTGAAAAGCTTCCATGTTGGTGAAAAATGTGAAGACGTGGAGGGAGTGGAAAAAGACATGGAAGATCTGTGCCTCTTAGAAAGGATATGGAAGATCTGTGCCCCTTCCCATATACCTTACCCTATGCATCTCTTCTATCTGGCTGTTGCTGAGTTATATCATTTTACAATAAACCAGTGATCTAGTAAGTAACCTGTTTCTCTGAGATCTGTATACCATTCTAGCAAATTTATTAAACCCAAGGAAGAGGTCATGGAAACCTCTGATTTATAGGCAGTTGGCCAGAAGTACAGGTAACAACCTGAACTTATGATTGGCATTCTGAGTCAGAGAGGGTCATTGGAACCTCCAGTTTGTAGCCAGTCAGAGCACAAGTAAGAGCTTGGGCTTGAGGCCGGCATATAATATATATATGTTGGTAGATGTGTGTGTGCAGTCTGGTAAGACTGAACCCCTAACCTGTGAAACTTGATGCTATCTCCAAGTAGATACTGTTAGAACAGAGTTGAGAACTTAGATACCTTACTGGTATCTGAGAGTTGTTTATTGGAACACACACACACATAAACACATACACACTCACACATTGGAATTGGGTCAAGGAACCCAATTTTATATATATGTATATATATATTTCTTTTTTAGCCTGCTAATGTGATGGATTACATTAATTGATTTTCTAATGTTGAATCAGCTTTGCTTTTCATGGGATAAATATTATTTGTCCGTGGTGTATAATTTGTTTTAGGCATTGCTGCATTCGATTTTCTAATATTCTGTTGAGGATTTTTGCATCTATATTAATAAGATATATTGGTGTGTAGTTTTATTTTCTCATAATGTCTTTGACTGGTTTTGGTATTAGGAGAATGCTGGTGTCATTGTAGGAGTTAGAATATTCCTTTTGATTCTATCTTCTGAAAAATATTGTAGAATTTTTTTTATAATAATTTTCTTAAATGTTTGCAAAGATTCACCAGTGTACCCATCTGGGCCTGGTGCTTTCTGTTTGGGAAGGTTATTTATTTATTTTTTTCAATTTCTTTAATAGATATAGACCTGTTCAGATTATCTATTTCTCCTATGAGTTTTGACAAATTGCATCTTGTAGGGTTAACTCATAACATAGCTGTTCCACTTACTCAGAGGCCTGATAGCTGTCCAGCCAGCAGCTAAGGAAGGCAGTACACAAAGAGCTTTCAGCAATGCCTAGTCTCAAGTGTGTTTTTCTGCTGCTCCCATGGACGTTATCTGCTCCTGTAACTAAGCAGTATATCTTGTTCCATCCTTTGGAGAAGGCAGCTGCTCCCCCAATGATACAACCCCTCCTTCTGCTTATGGGCATAAAAAAACTCAGCTTGCTCTTAATCAGCAGCTTTATTCCTGCATCTTTGACCAGCTGCTGCTGAAGCTTCCATGCTTTCCTTGTTAAGTAATAAACAGCATTTCTCATCCCTCTGGTTCTCCTGGTGGTTCTTCTGGAATATCCAAATCCAGGTGTCAGTTGCAAGCCTGGGGCTCCTGCATTACACAACTTTCAAGAAATTGATCCATTTCAAAGAGGTTACCAAATTTGTGGGCATAGAGTTGTTTATAACTTCTTATAACCCTTTTAATGTCTGTAGAATCTGTAGAAATGTTCTCTCTTTCATTTATGATGTAATTTGTATCTTTTCTCTTTTTTTTTTCTTAGAGGTTTATAGAGTTTATTCATCTTTTCCAAGAACCAACTTTTGACTTTATTAATTTTATCTGTTGATTTCCTGTTTTTAATTTCACTAATGTCTACTCTAATTCTTATTATTTCTTTTTGCTGTTGTTTAATTTGGATTTAATTTGCTCTCCTTTTTACTTGTTTTCTAAGGCAAAAACTTAGATTAATGATTTTAGATTTTTCTTTGTTTTCAATATATGCATTAAATGCTACACATTTCCCTCTACTGATTTTGCTGCTCCCCACAAATTCTAAGCTGTGTTTCCATGTTAATTTATCTAAAATATTTTCTAATTTATCTTGCAATTTCTTCTTTGAGCTTTGTGTTACTTAAAAATGTAATATTTAATTTCTAAATATTTGAGGATTTTGCAATTATCTGTCTGTTATTGATTTCTAATTTAATTCTATAGTGGTCTGAAAGCAGACATTGTACGGTTTTTATTATTTAAAATTTATAAAGGTGTGCTTTATGACCTAGAATGCAGTCTATCTTAGAATATGCTAAGTGTGAGCTTGGAAGGATGTATATTCTGTCCCTGTTAAATGAAGTAGTCCATACATGCCAATTATGTTTAACTGATTGATTACATTGTTGATATTACATTGTTGATTGTATACACACACACACACACACACACACATATACACAAACACATTTTTGGTATTAATATTTTGAAGTGCTATCTGTTGACTGTTATTAGAACAATTAATAAAAAAATAATCTTTTTTATTTTACTATCAGTTTTTCCCTATTCAATGCTCTTTCTGCTTTGTGTAATATGAGTTTCTGAACAATATTATTTTCCTTCTGTCTAAAGAAATTCTTTTAACATTTCTTACAAGACAAGGCAAGGCTCAATTTTTGTTTATCTCGAATAGTCTTTCTTTTTCCTTAACTTTTGAAAAACAATTTTGTAGGAAACCAAATTCTATGTTAAAGATTTCTTTTCTCTCAGCATTCTAAATAATTTACTCCACTCTCTTCTTACTTTCATGGTTACTGCACAGAAGTCAAGTGTAATTCTTAACTTTGTGCTTTGATAGGTAAAGATTGTTGCATTCTGTGACTTCTTCCAGGATTTTTTAAAGCTCTGTCTATCTATCTATCTATCTATCTATCTATCTATCTATCTATCTATCTATCATCTATCTATCTATCTATCATCTATCTATCTATT
>NW_006431805.1:1941127-1948113 GCF_000325575.1 Pteropus alecto | reverse complement strand
TTTTTTTGGCATTTGCTCTGCTTGATGTTCTCTGAGTTTCCTGGATCTGTGGTGTGGTGTCTAAGATTAATTTGGGAAAATTCTGCTATTGTTGCAAATATTTCTTCTGGTCTTTCTTTTTTGTCCCCCTTTTTCTTCTCCTTCTGGTATTCCCATTATACATACATTACACAGCTTGTATTTCCTCACAGTTTTTGGATATTTTGTTGCGTTGTCTTCAGTTTTCATAATCTTTGTTTTTTGATTTTCAAGAATTATATGGCCATATTCTTATAGCTCCTAGGTTCTTTCCTCAACCTTATTCTGATTACTAATGAACAGATTAAAGACATTCTTTATTTCTTGATGTTTTTAAATCTCTTGCATGCCTTTTCGTTCTTACTTAGTATTTCCTTATCTCTGTCTACATTGCCCATCTATTTTCCTTTTAGAAATTCAATATAATATTCTTAATTTTTTTATTTTTTTATTTTTCAATTATAGTTGGCATACAATATTATATTATTTTTAGGTGTACAACACAGTGATTAGGTATTTAAATAACTTACGAAGTGATTACCTGATAAATCTAGAATCCATCTGACACCGTACATAGTTATTACAATATTATCGACTATATTTCTTATGCTGTACTTTACATCCCCATAGCTCTTATGTAACTATCAATTTGTACTCGTTCTCTTCCCCTTTTTCACCCCCTCGCCAACTACTCTCTCATCTGGCAACCATCAAAATGTTCTCTGTATCTATGAATATGTTTCTGTTTGGTTTGTTTATTTTGTTCTTTAGATTCCACATAAAAGTTAAATCATATGACATTTGTCTTTCTCTGTCTGACATACCCCATTCAGCATGATACCCCCTAGGTTTATCTATCTTGTAGGTGAAAAGAATTCATTCTTTTTTATGGCTGAGTAATATTTCATTGTATATATGTACCACCTCTTCTTTTTTATTGATTTAAATAATATATTTTATTTAACCTATCTAAAATATTATCACAGTAATCAATATAAAACATTAATGAGATATTTTACACTCTCATTTTCATACTGTCTTTTTTAGCACATATCTAGTAGTTTATTAGCTTGAATTTGCATTATAAAATCATTTTTTCTTTTTTATTATTTTATTTTCAGGTAGACATTTATATAATTTATGAAGTGACCACCCCGATTACTCTAGCACCCATCTGGCATTACACGCAATTATTAAAATAATATTTTCTATGCTGTATTCTACATACCCATGACTGTTTTATAACTAATTTGTACTTCTTTATCCTTTCATCTTTTTCATCCAGCCCTCTAATCCCCTCCCCTCTGACAATCACCAGTTTATTCTATCTGTGAGTCTATTTACATTTAGTTTTGTTCATTTCTTTTGTTCCTTAAATTCTGCATATAAGTGAAATTATATGGTATTTACCTTTCTCTGTCTGATTTATTCTACTCAGCATAATACCCTCTAGGTCTATTCATGTCATTGAAAATGGTATACCATCTTTTCTTTATCCATTCATCCATTGATGGAAATTTAGGTTGTCTCTGTATCTTAACTGTTGTAAACAATAGTTCAAAGAAGATATGGATGCACATGTTCCTTCAAAGTAGTGTTTTGGGTTTCTTCAGATAAATAACCAGAAGTGGGATTACTGGGTCCTTCTTTGTGTCTTGTTATAGCTTTTGTTTTAAAATCTATTTGTGTGGTATAAGGATTGCTACCACAGCTCATTTTTGTTGTTGTTTTTGTTGTTGTTTGTTTCCATTTTCATGAAATATTTTTTTCAATCCCTTTACTCTCAACCTGTGTGTGTATCTTTTGATCTTAAGTGAGTCTTTTGTAGGCAGCATATGTAAGGATCTTGTTTTATTTATTCAGCCACCCTATCTTTTGATTGGAACATTTAATCCATTTACATTTAAAGTAATCATTGATATATATGTAGCTATTGCTATTTTATTATTCATATTTTTAAATCTTTTCTTTTTCTTCTTAAAAAATTCTCTCTAACATTTCTTCCCATACTGGTTTGTTGCTGATAAACTCTTTTAGCTTTTTGTTGTCTGAGAAGCTCTTTCTCTGTCCTTTGATTTTAAATAATAGCTTTGCTGGGTAGAGTAATCTTGGCTGTAGATACTTGATTTTCATCACTTTGAATATTTTGTGCCAATTCCCCTAGCCTGCAAATTTTCTCTTGAGAGAGCAGCTGAAAGCTGATGGAAGCTTTTTTGTAGGTAACTAACTAACTGCTTTCCTCTTGCTGCTTTTAATATTCTCTCTTTGTCTGCAAACTTTAGTATTTTAATCATGATATGTCTTGGTATAGGTCTCTTGGGGTTCATCTTGTTTGAGACTCTCTGTGCTTCCTGGGTGAATATGTCTATTTCTGGTTTTGTATGTCTATTTTCTTTGTGAAGTCAGTAAAGTTTTGTGTCATTATTTCTTCAAAGAAATTTTTAATTTCTTGCTCTAGCTCTTCTCCTTCTAAAATGTTCATGATACAAATGTTGGCATGCTTGGTGTTTTCCCAGAGGCCCCTTCAACTATCCTAATTTTTTAAATTTATTTTTTTATGTTGTTTTTCTGATTGTTTCTGCTACCTATTTTCTAAATCACCGATTTAATCTTCTGCTTCATCTATTCTACTGTTTATTCCTTCTAATGTATTTTTTTTTATTTCAATTATTGTATTCTTCATTTCTGACTGGTTCTCTTTTATGTTTTCCATCTCCATTTTTATATTTTCTATCTCTCTGTTAAAGTTCTCATTGAGTTCATCTCCTTTTCCTCTAAGTTCACTGAGCATTCTTATAACCAATGTTTTGAACTCTGCATCTGGTAGGTTGCTTTTCTTTATTTTGTTTAGTTCTTTATCTGGAACCTTGTTCTATTCTTTTATTGAGCACATGCTTTTTTGTCTCCCAATTTTGGCTGCCTCCCTGTGTTTGTTTCTATGTATTAGGTAGAGATTCTATGTCTCCCTGTTTTAGTAGAGTGACCTTATGTAGTAGGTGTTCTGTGGAGCCCAATGGCATAGTCATCCTTGGTCCCCTGAGCTGGGCGCTCCAGGTGTGTTCCTTATATGAGTTGTGTGTGCCCTCCTGTTATAATTGTGTCTTGGTCACATTTTGCACATCAAAGGGAAGGATTGACTTTGAAGTTGATTGGTTGTGAAGACTAGCTGATGACTACAGTGAGAAGGTATGCAGGATTCACTTTAGCAGAACTCCTGTGCCTGCCTAGTCTACTTTCTTCATGTGTCATCCTTGGATGCATCCCTGGGTGATGATCTAGCTTAATCTGAAGCTGTCTATGGTATATGCTGGCCCAGTGTCTCCTGGAAGGGCACCACCACAGCAGGCCAAATTTATTTACAGTCTGTGCAATGCTCTGCTGGGCCACCTGGCATGAACCACCAAGCAACCTGCAAATGTTTGCTACCCACACTGTGTTTGGAGGCACCTCAAGAGGCCAAAGCAAGAACTGAGGCTGGATTCTGCTAGTACTGGCCTTGGGGCTGCTTAGCAAGTGGTACCAAGCAGGCCAAGGCTAGATACTTTTTGTTCGGGGTATGTGAACCTTTGAGAGATTTTAGGAAAGTCTGTAGCATGAATTAAGACAGACCATGTGTATGGAGAAGCCATTGCAAGTCGCTTGGATGGGCCCACAAGTTGGGTGGAGCAAGGTCTCAGGGAATCACCAGTGTGGGCAAACCATGTTAGCCAGGTTGATGTAGACTCAAATATGATGGCGCTCTGTGTCTTCGCACTGGGAGGGTGATTGCCTCAACAAAGGAACAATGAATTCTCCAGCACTTCTGCCTGGGAGAAAGTTTCCTTCAGCCCTTGCCCTGTAGCTAGATAGATCATGTCCTCCCCATATTTCCCTAGTATCTTTTGAACGTCTGTACCAGCACTGGAGCTCAGAGCAAATGAATTCTTCAGCAAATAGGTCCTTGTGCAGGCCCTTTAAGATGGATGCCTGGGACTCCAACAGCTTTCCCTCTCATAGCCACAATTTCCACTGGCTTTCACAGCTAGAAGTTGTGGGAACTTCTCTTCCTGGAACTAAAACCCTGGGCTGTGGATCCCCGGTGTGAAGCTAGAACCCTTCGCTCCTCAGGGGAGACTTCTGCAGCTGAGATACTTCTCCCTATTCTCAACCACCACACGTGGGTGTGGGACCAGTCCATTGCATGTTTCTGTCTCTCCTATCAGTCTGGAGGTGACCTCTTGTGCATGTCCTCAGTTGTAGGATTTCTGTTTAGCTAGACTTCAGGCAACTCCCAATGATGGTTGTTCTGTAGTTGAGTTGTTATTTTGATGTGGTCGGGAGAGGAGCCAAGCATAGCATTTTCCTACTCTGCCATCTTGACTGGAAACCTATTTGTTAAATCAAAATATGATATTAAAGGAGTTTCTTCTGAGATTTCTAAAGGAAATGAAGACCTGTTATTGGACACTGGAGAAAATGCAATCCTCACTATAAACTGGCAAAACCCTTGGCTTAATTGTGCTCTGTTCTTGGTTGGACAGTCATACTTGCAAGTGATAAACATTTAGCTGAGATTTTCAAGGAAAGTGTGAAATGTGCATCCTGCTTCCTTCTTGCTACTTATACTAAAATGTGAGATTAATATGATAAATTGAAGACAGACATGTTAAGCAAATAAGGAGCCAGAACTTCATGATTTAGAACATTCTTAGCAGTCCAGATAGCATGCTTTAAGCCAAATGTGTGGCAGTAAAACCTTTTGCTGAATAAATTAAGCCTATAACTCATGGATTCAATCAATAATCTCAGCAGAAGCCAGGAATAGAGGTGAGGTTATCAAGGAAGGATCTGAGCAGAATTCTGCCATGTAATGGCATGGATCCCTTTGACATAAATAGAAATATGACAATGTTTTTGAGAATACTGTATCTAGAGAACTGCAAGCTCAGACTTAAGGGGACAAAACAGGATGAAAGGTATAAAGGCTGTCAGACTTCAGGGATTCTACAGGCAAGAAACAGACTGACAGATCTACTCAGATACAAATGTGAACTGTTCTTCAAGAAAAAAAAAAATCACTAGAATGGAAGAGCCATGAATGTAAAAGCAGAGAAGCTAGAGAAACAGGAACAGAGGTAGGGGCTGACATAGCCACCTTGGCCCCAGAGGGAAGACTGAGGCAAAGAGGATAATTTTCGGTCCATGAAAACTAATGGGCTTTTCACATCTGGGTTTCAATTTGCTTGAGATCAATGACTCCTTTATTTCTCCCTTTCATAATGAAAATATCTATCTTATGCTTGCCCCATTGGTTTTATTTTTTGAAACAGAAAACTTTGTTTTGCCATTTCATGGGTCCACGAATAATGAGGATTTTTGTCTCAATATAAATCATATTGAGTCTCACTTATACCTAATATAGAGTATTTAGATCATGAGATTTGGAAATTTTGAGTTTATTATATTTTAGACTAAAATTTAATGCTAGAATAAATTAAGACTCTTGGGGATGTTTGAATGGAGTGAATGTATTTCACACATGGGACAAATGTGAATTTTGAGAGTCAGAGAGCAGATTCCACTATGTTGAGCAGTATTCTCCCAAGAAATTAATGTGTACAGTATTCTGGAGCCTCAGAATATGACATTGTTTGGAAATAGTCTTTGTAGATGTCATCAAGTTGATATGAGACCATAATGGATTTGAGTGGGCATTAAATCCAAATACTGGTGTCCTTAATAAGAGAGAGAGATATGGACACAGAAATACATACAGGGAAGAAGTTCACATGAAGACAGGCAGATTTGGAATGATGCAGTCAGAAACCAAGGGAAAAAAAAAAGATTGCCTGAAAAAACAAATCTAGGGGGAGGCAAGGACAGATTTTTTTTTTCCTAGAGCTTTCAAGAGATAGCAGAATGCTAACAACACCCTGATTTCAGACTTCTTGCCTCCATACCTGTGAGAAAATAAATTTCTGTTGTAGGCCACTCAGTTTGTGGTTCTTTGTTATAGCAGACATAGAATACTAAACAAACAGATATAAATCTGTAAATTACTTCACATTAACAATTTTACTCAACATTTATTTCACTGGTGAGAATACACACACATGAATTAATTCTGCTTTCAGATTAAGATGTATATATAACTGTAGGTAGAGATATATAGATAAATGAAGATACAGATACATTCATTAAGCATGAGCTTCCATTTCTTACTTAGCTTCTTAGGAAATGTAATCATTGCCACAAAAGATTTGTCAACTTCTCAGCTTTTCAGAGAATACTGGAGAATACAAACGTCTTGTGAGTGAAATACATCCATTCATTTTACAAAAGCAATAGAGAGTATGTCTTAATATAACACATCATAAAATATTTGTAACTACTACAGCATTCAAAATAAAAATCTGAGCAGTCTTTCTTCTCCCTTTTTCATCTTCCTCTCTCCTATATTGTCTGGTTTATTACTGAAGTTACAGTTTTTAAAACCAGTAAGTGTGAATGAGTGGTGGGGGACCAGGTGCTCTGAATCCTTCAAATGTATTAGTATTACAAAAGACATAGAAAGGCTGTCGCAATGTTCCAGATTCAAGGACACTGTATAAACAGAACTAAAGACAATAGACCTGATCCCATATTGGATCTTGTACTGGAAATTTTTAAATGTTTTAAGCTCATTATTTGTCAATCGACAAAATTGGAATACAGATATTAAAATATTATATCAGTATTAAATATACTACTTAATATATACCAAATAGACTACTATTTTCCTCTCTTCTTCCTTCTATTTTTGTCAATTATTAAAAATTAAATTGATTTTAGTTCAAAATTGAATATTTGAAGGCTTTACTTCTTTATAAAAAGTAAATTTATAAAAATATTATGAAAAATTACTTTATAAGTTACTTAAGTTGATTATGTAAGAGAATGCCTCTCAGGAAAAACACGCAGAAGTGTCTGGGAGTAAAGGGCATAATGCC
>NW_006431805.1:1933495-1941055 GCF_000325575.1 Pteropus alecto | reverse complement strand
TATATGTATATGTATATGTATATGTATATGTAATGTATAGCTGTGCATAAGAATGAGATAAAGAGAAATTAGTATACAGCCAAGGAGTAAAATGGTAAGGGCAGGTAAATCTGGGATGAGAAATGGAGGGGAATTCATTGAACTGTTTTTATTTATTGCGATAACTCTCAGCAGTGGGTGGTGCGTGTAACCCAACCTGCCAGGCCACAGCAAGAGCACTAGTGAGCCAGGCAGCGAGGGCGCCCTCCCACCTCCAATCCCCCTTCACACAGTTCCTTTCACCCTCTTCCAAGTTTCCTGCCCTCCCTCTCCCCTCAATTCTCCTCCATGGTCCTTCCTTCCCCTTCTTCATTCTCCGCCACCACTCTACTCTGCTCTTGCCTCCAACTGCCCTCCCTGCCCCTTTCACCCCCTTCCCATCCCCTCATTCTTCTACACTAAACTCCTGCCCACGACCCCCATGGGATGTACCCTCGATGACGCTACATCGTGTCATCAGCGTAGCCCCTATGACCTCACAGAGAGGATCCCCTCCTGTCGCTGGGTCCTGATGTGGGCGGCAGAGGCGAGCGGCAGGGGCAGGCGGCCCGGGGCAGGAGCAGCGGTGTCACCAGGCAGCTGTGTCTCCGGGCAGCGCGACATCCGGGCAGCGGGGCCTCGGAGCGGCGGAGTCTCCAGCTCAGGACAACTCAGAGGTGGCGTCGGCAGCCACCACGGGCCACTGGTGTCCAGTAGCCCAGCAGGTCCAGTTGAGCTCCCAAATATCCCCTACTTTAGTCCTCCTCTCCGCCACCGCCCCCTTCCACCAACACCCCCCTCTACTCCAGTGGCCGCTCTCCGCCCAACCACCAGCGGATGCATCAATCGCCTCTCCCCCAACCCCTTGATCTCTAGCACAGCCTTATACCTGTCGCCAGACTCTAGGACAAGAATTGGCCACATGTCGCAGACGATGGCCCTAAAGCGCATCTACAAGGAGTTCCTTGACCTTTCTCGTGACCTCCCTGCCCAGTGCTCTGCAGGACCAGTGGGAGAGGACATGTTCAACTGGCAGGCTACTATAAAGGGGCCCAACGACAGCCCCTACCAGGACGGGATCTTCTTCCTAAAGATCCAATTTCCATTCAATTACCCCTTAAAACCACCCAAGATCACATTCACCACCCGAATTTACCACCCGAACATTGATAGAAATGGAAACATCTGTCTGGACATCCTTAGATCCCAGTGGTCACCGGCACTGACCATTTCTCAGCTATTGTTATCCATATACACCATGTTGTGTGACCCCAACCCAGAAGATGCTTTGGTTCCAAAAATTGCGAAGGTCTACATAAAGAATAGGCAGAAGTATGACAGAAGAGCACGAGCGTGGACTCATAAATATGCCACGTAATATAATGTCATCACCTTAATAAAGATGGCATTTCAATTGATAGTCTTTAATCTGTGAAGTGATGTTTTCCCATCTTCCTGGGCACACATTGTATACCTTCCATATCAAAGTGTGTGTGGAAAGGTTAGAAGGAATGTGGGGTGAGAGAGGTGGGGTGAGGCAAGGTTGGGGGATGAGTGAGTATGAGACAGATCAGTTTTAATCTAGTTTTTACTAAAAGCTTTCTTTACTGATTTAGGACTATTAAAGCAATAACAATGGTGTGGTAGCTTTAGGATGAGGAGAGCAGTTTCACAAACCAGTGGGATAATTTTTAATATGGGGTCATTTAGAACTGACAATGGTGAGGAAAAACTGGGTGATTACAAAGCTAGTTTTGTATTCACTTAATTATGAAGAACTTGTCTTCAGGTGTTTTGGTTTGGCTTGGTTTGGTTTTGACCAAGATTAATATTAACCTGTATCCTCTATTTTGAGGTCCAGGTTTAACTGGCCAAAAATTAAATGGATTAGGAGGTCTTACAAAATAAAATGATATGTTTTGTTCCCAGACTTCTTCACCTCCCATGACTTCAATCCTCACTTTTTGACCACTCTGCCTCTCTCCCACACTCTGGATTGGAGGCTGCTTCTCAGGGCATACCTACTAGCTCTAATTTGTCTTATTTTTTTCAAGAACTGTGTAAGGAATGAGATTTCACCTAACCTGCAAGCCTACATGTGAGGCTGTCAGTTTCATGGAGGCTGGAGGAATGACACAGACTCCTGAATTAGAGATATGACTTTATTAGTCATGGCCCAGCAAGCAGCATGAGCTTCACTGATAAAGTACCCCTGGCTCCCAAGACCCAAGGGAGAGATGTGGAACAGTCCACTTGGGTACAGTGGGTTTGTGTCAAGCTGAGCAACCACAATCTTAGGAACCTCCTTAACTTTGAAAGGGAAGTTGAGCAAACCTGACCAACCTTTGCCCCAGAGAGAGATGTTATTTATATCACCCTGCTCAAGAAACAAACCCATCCTCTGCCCTGGAGAGAGCTCTATCTTCAAAGGCAGTTTGCTATACAAACGTCCCTCAAACAATAGTCTCAGACAAATGCTGTCACAAGATGTGTAGAAACACCATGGAGAATGCACTCCAACAGTCTGAATACCTTGGATCTATCTGGTCAAAAAGATAAAATTTAATTCTATGAAAATATTTGTGTGTATTGAAAAAAATGCAATTTCCCTTTAAATTTGTACATTCAAGAATGTCTAATCAGTGTAATAAGCAGTTTATTAACATCAATACCTTTAAAAACTTTATAATCTATTATTTTTAAAGAACAAAAAAGATAATTCTAAATAAAAACATGAAAACATCACTAACTTAAGATTTCTAAAGTATTTATATAAATAAGTCTACAAATATACAGAAAAATTTTATTTCTACGCCAAAGATACTAACCCCTCAAATATAAAAATTTATTTACTTTTGCAGTCAGTGCTTGCCAGTATCCACTAGACAATGTAGCTATTGATGATTTTTTTAATTTTGTTCAATTTTAATTAATTTTAAATTAAAATTAAGTAAATTTATTGAATTGAAATAGAGATATATGGTCAGTGGCTATTGTATTATAAAATTGGAGCTAAAAGTTGGACATTTGTATAAGTGTTTGATTTTAGTATAATTCAGAGAGTCAATAACATAGTTGATAATGTACCGGAGGCAGAAGAATTTATCATGGGACTTACCAGGACTGAGCTGAGACTCAAAAAGCAGAGAAAACATGGAATGAAAGTAGTAGGAATATTTTTTCTTTTCTTTTTCTTTTTTTCCTCTAATGATGGATTTAATTTTTATGACCAAAGGCAGTGTTGAAAAACCATGGGTGTTTGAAGCAAAAACCTGTGTTCTAATCCAGGCTCCACCAGTAAATGCTTGTATGACTCTAAGAAAGTTACTTAACACCGATGAGCCTAAGTTTTCTCAAGTAGTAAATGAGAATATTATCTATAATACTTCCTAGAGTTTTAAAAATAAGATGATGTGTGAAAAAAATCTAGTCTGCACCAATGAATATATATTCAATAATGGGAGTTATAGCTATTATTTTTCCTCATTATATGTATTCTTTTCAGATAAACTTGTGCTGGGCTGCCAGTAAAATGGTTTGATTGGCCAAATCTATATTTTTGACACTCTTAGGATCACTGCAGGAGAAGATAGGGAATATGAGAATCTGAATTAAATTAACTTGGCACTTCATGAAAGGCCACATTAACAATGATGTCACACAAAGTATCTCTCCAATTTTTTTTAGAAATACAAACTTTAGAATATGTGAAAATCAATGTGAAGCCTGGTTGAAATGCAGATTTCTGAGTCCCATCTCTAGAAGGGCCCAGTAATCTGCATTTACAATTATCAAAAATGATTTTAAAGCAGGTGGAAAATGAGCTCCCTCTGATAGAAAGTGTATTTCATTGCACTTCTTTTTAAAATTTATTTTTAATTACAGTTGGCATATGATATTATATTAGTTTTAGGTATACAATGTAGTGATTAGAGATTTATATTACTTACAAAGTGATTACCCTTATAAATCTAGTACCCATCTAACACCATGCATAGTTATTACAATATTATTGACTATATTCCTCGGGCTATACTTTACATCTTCATGACTATTTTGTAACTACCAATTTGTACTACTTAATCGCTTCTCCTTTTTCAGTTACCCCCCAAAACCCCATCCCATCTGACAACCATAAAAATGTTCTCTTTATCTATGAGTTTGTTTCTGTTTTGTGTTTCTTTTGTTCTTTAGTTTCCAACTATAAGTGAAATCATACAGCATTTGTCTTTATCTGACTTATTCCGCCAAGCACAATACCCTCTAGGTCCATCTATGTTGTTGCAGATGGCAAGATTTCATCCTATTTTTATGGCTGAGTAATATTCCACTTTTTATATGTACCACCTCTTCTTTATCCATTATTCTACTGATGGATACCCAGGTATCCTCCATATCTTGACTATGGTAAATAATGCTTCAATGAGCATATAGAGTCACATGTCCCTTTGAAGTAGCGTTTAGGGTTTCTTTGGGTAAATATCTAGAAGTGGGATTACTGGGTCATTTTTGTGTCTTGCTAAAGCTTTTATTTTAAAGCCTGTTTTGTCTGGCACAATTATTGCTACCCCAGCTTTCCCATTTGTTTGTTTCCACTTTTATAAAACATCTTTTTCTATCACTTTATTTTCAGTCTATGTCTCTTTCAATCTGAATTGAGTTTCTTGTAGGCAGCATATATAACGGTCTTATTTCCTTATCCATTCAGCTATCCTTTCTTTTGATTATAGCATTTAATTTGCTTACATTTAAAGTAATTGTTGATAGACATGTAGTTAATGCCATTTTATTATTCATATTTTTAATCTCTTTTTCTTTTTTCTTCTTATTAAAAAAGTCCCTCCAACATTTCTGGTAATGCTAGCTTGGCAATGATAAACTCCTTCAGCTTTTTCTTGTCTGGGAAGTTCTTTATCTGTCTTTTGATGCTAAATAATTGCTTTGCTAGGTAAAATAATTTTGGTTATAGTTCCTTCCTTTTCATCATTTTGACTACTTTCTGGCAATCCCTTCAGGCCTATAAAGTTTCTATTAAGAAATCAGCTGACAGTCTTATGGGAAGTCCCTTGTAGGTAACTGACTACTTTTCTCTTGCTTTTAAGAGTCTCTCTATGTCTTTAACCTTTGGCATTTTAATGACAATGCGTCTTGGTGTGGATCTCTTTGGGTTCATCTTGTTTGGGACTCTCTGCACTTCCTGGGCTTGTATTTCCTTCACCAGGTTTGGAAAAGTTTTTCACCATTATTTCTTCAAATAGATTTTTAACTCCTTGCTCTCTCTCTTCTCCTTCTGGTAGCCATATGATGTGAATATTGGTGTGCTTGATGTTTCAGAGGTCCCTTAAACTATCTTTATATTTTGGATTGTTTTTTTCTTCTCTCTGTTCTGATTATATCTTTTCTGCTACCTTATCTTCTAAATCGCTGACTCAGCCCTCTTCTTCATCTAGTCTACTGTTGATTTCTCCTAAGCTATTCTTCATTTCAGTTATTGTATTCTTCATTTCTGACTGGTCCTTTTTTGTTTGTATATCTATTTTTTACATTTCCTATCTCTTTGTTAAAATTCTCACTGAGTTCATCTACTCTTTCTCTAAGTTTATCGAGCATCGTTATAATCAGTATTTTGAACTCTGCATTTGGTAGATCACTTGCTTGTCTCCATTTTGTTTAGTTTTTTTTCTGGAGTGTGTTCTGTTTGTTGTTGTTGTTGTTTTGTTTTGTTTTTGTTTTTGTTTTGGCGTAGGGGGAATGTTTCATCGTCTCCTCGTTTTGGCTGCCTCCCTGTCTTAGTTTCTATGTATTAGGTAGAGCATCTATGGCTCCTGGTCTTAGTAGAGTGGGTTATATAGTAGGTGGCCTGTGAGGCCCAGTGGCGCAGTCTCCCTGATCCCCCTGAGCTGGGTGTTCCAGGTGTGTCCCTTGTGTGTGTGTTGTATGTGTCCTCTTCTTGTAGTTGAGCTGTGGTTACTGTTTGCATGTCAATGAGAGGGATTAATCCTCAGGTTGATAGATTATGAGGACTGGCCATGACCAGTGGAAGACCTGTTGTGTGTGAGGTGACCCTATGGAGAAAGATTAGCTTTAGCAGGGCTCTGGTGCCTCCTCAATCTTCCCTTTGAGTGTGTCATTCTTGGATGTGTCCCCAGGTGGTGCTCAGCTCAGACTGAAGCTGGCTACTGGGTGCAGAGGTTGGGGTCTCCTTGGAGGGACCCCACCACAGGCCAAGTTCACCTGCAGCCTGTGCCCTGCCCAGGGCCACCTGGCATAAGCCACCAAGCAATTCACTAATGGCTACCACTGATACTGGGCTTGGAAGTGCTTCAAGAGGCCAAGCCACAAATTGAAGCCAGCTGCCACTAGCACTGGGCTTGCGGCTGCTCAGCAAGACGTACAGGACACATCGTGCAAGATGATGCTTGTTTCAGTTTTTTGAACCTTTGAGAGATTTGGGGAATGTCTGCAGCATGAGCCAAGACAGGCTGTTTGTATGGAAAATCCAGTGCAAGCAGCTTGGGTGGGCCAAGTCTTAGGATGTCAGCGAATCTCCAGGGCAGGGAGACCAGTGTTAACCAGGTTAGTGGAGACTCAGATATGATGGCCACCTGTGTCTGTATGCCAGCGGTGAGAGGGCTCAACCAAGGAATAATGGATTTTGCCACTACTTTTGTCTGGGAGAAAGCTGCCCTTTTATCCTTTGCCTTGAAGCCAGACAACTCAGTTTCTCCCCATGTGTCCCTGTCACTTTTTGAGCAGCTGCCCTAGTGCCAAAGCTTGGAACGAGTGAGGCAATCAGTAAGCAAGTTTGTGCATGGGCCCTTTAATAGGAATTCAAGCCCCTCTCCCTCTCTACTGGTTTTTACAGCCATATTTTGTCAGGACTTCTCTTTACGGCACTGGAACCCTGGGCTAGGGAGCCTGATGTGGGGCTGGAACCCCACACTCCTAAGGGGGGACCTCCACAGCCAAAATATTTCCCTTGATTCTCAACCACCACAAGTGGGTGTGGGACCAGTCTATTTCACATCTCCACTCCTTATACCAGTCTCTAAAAAGCCTCTTCTGTGCATCTCCAGTTGTAGGACTTCTGTTCAGCTAGACTTCAGGTGATTCCCAATGATGGTTGTTCTGTAGTTTACCTGTAATTTTGATGTAGTCATGGAAAGAGGCCAGCACAGCATTTACCTACTACGCCATCTTGACCAGAAGCTCCAACCCAAATTTTTAAATGGGCAAAGGATGTGAATTAACATTTCTCCAAATAAGATATTCAAATGGCAAACAGGCATATAAAGAGGTGTTCAGTATCATTAGTCATAAGAGAAATCCAAATCAAAACTACAATGAGATACCACTTCACCTGCTAGGACAGCTAAAATTTAAAAGATGGACAATAACAAGTGCTGAAGATGTGGAGAAATTATAATCTTCATTTATTATTAGTGGGCACAGCCTCATGGAAAATAGTTTGGCAAGTCTTCATAAACAAAAACATAAATGAATCAAAACACACAGCAATTCCACTTCTGGGTATATATTCAC
>NW_006431805.1:1896518-1933426 GCF_000325575.1 Pteropus alecto | reverse complement strand
ATCTCCAGTTGTAGGACTTCTGTTCAGCTAGACTTCAGGTGATTCCCAATGATGGTTGTTCTGTAGTTTAGTTGTAATTTTGATGTGGTCATGAGAGGAGTTTAGCATAGCATTTGCCTACTCTACCGTCTTGACCAGAAGCCCCTCGTTGCACTTCTTACTAAATTATTATTAGTTAACAAAATAGAGTGAAAATCTTTATTAATGAAGATTGCCAGGTTTAATGTATTTTGGTTTAATTACCCACATACCTCTTTTTTAAGTGACTTTTTTTCACAAAAAAAAAATTTTTTTTTTTTATTGACTTTACTGGCAATGCTCAAACCCACTTATAGTTATTGACATGGATTAAATATTTTATAGCTTTGCAAATAAGAGAATTTGAAGTATTCAGCCTTGTTACAGATTTCATGAAAGGCAGTAATTAAGTGTACCCTTGGATTCATCAAACGAGTGCAACTAATGTTTAAATTGTTTAGAAATTTTTGAGTGAACTCTTTAAAAGTATATTGTTTTCCACTTAAAATATCAATTGCAGTTATATTTATGAATCTCTAATTACTATAAGAAGTAGCATTTTTTTTTTTACTAAATCTATAAACATATTAATTCTGCTTGGAAGTCCTTCAACAAGACTGTTCTAAGAACTGAGGCTGTGGATTGTATTACATTTTTATAAAATTTAAAGATTATTTTTATGGTGAGACAGAACAAACTAATCTAAATAGATGAAAGGCAGAACTTTTTTGTTATTTATAGTTACAAAATATGCAAGACTGCCACTCAGGGAGTTGCACCTGGGACAGGGAAACAAGGGGCAGTTCATGTATGGCAGGTGGGAGTGGGGTTAGCTAAGTTTCCCATGCTTCCTGTGGATTTACAAAACTGAACAATTTCCTAGGTTCTTGGGCATATAGGTTGTCCCAAGCTGTCTGTTATCTAGCTCTGTGTAGTTAGAAGCCTGATGAGGGAGATGGTTGGGGTGGAGGCTTAGCAAAGTTAATGAAAGAGAACTGAAAGTTTTTAGGCATGACTTCAAAACTGGATCAAGACAGCATTTATAAATTATTATATCACATTAGTCTTTCCCTTTCTCCCCTAAAATTTACCTTAGATAGCTATGTGAATGAAGCTTCACAAGTATTTAATGCTCATAGTAAGGACCAAAAATAGCAGGGAGTTTTACATTATAGTAAAAAAGTTAAACCTTAATTGAACATGCCATATTTGATAAGCATTTTGTGAAGTATCAACACATGTCTTCTCTATTCCTATTCAGCTAGAGACACCAAAAGGCATCTAATTCTGGCATGAAGATGGGAAGGGGATGCGGTATTGAGTAATTATACCTTAGTTAAACTTGAGAGATAAGTAAGATTTCATTAAGTGGATAAAGGACAGAAAGGGCATTGTGGATGGAAGGGACACACTCAAAGGTACAAAAGCATGAGAAAGTATATTATGACTTTTTATTCACATTCAATATGACTACACCACAAATTATTAGAGAGGCAGCCAGAGGCCTGAATGTAGATGGTCTTATATGCTATGCTAAAGATGAATTTAGATTTGATCTCATAAGTGATAAAAAATAAATAAATTAATACAAGCCAAAATACAGTACAGAGACATTTAAAAATATTGGGAATATAAATAAATAAATAAATAAATAAACAAACACACAATATAAATAATTTAAGCTAGGGAGTGATATGGTCATATTTGTATGTTAGAAAAATCACTCAGAGAACAGAATGGAAATTGGATTTCAAGAGTCAGGAAAAATATAGACAGAGATGGGAAGATATTTTGAGATTCCACATGAGAGATATTAGGGTCTGAATGAAAGGAATGTTAATAAAGATGCAGAAGATAGAACATACAAGAAAAATTTTTCAAATATAGAATTTATAAGATTAGGATACTGGTTTCATGGCAGGTTGGAGGATGGCATGAGAAAGAGATATCTGAAATAACAGTTTTCAGTGTGAGTTCTCAGGACTCTCAGGTCCTTGGGACCTTACAGGCAGTCTGCATAGTCCTCCCTTTCCTAATTACATGTTTGTGTGAGGCCAGATTTTCTTCACATACCTCAAACTAAAGAATATTTTACAATAGCTTGCAGGCACAAGCAGACATGAGAATCCCACTATCTTCATTAAGCCAGAAAATAGATTTGTGAAAATGTAATAAATGACACTTCTCTCACTAATATAGCTAATTTTCTTTTTTTAAAAAAAAATAGATTATTTATGTTAACATGCAATGTGTTTATTGTTATTTTTAGAATAATAGTTCTGAAATTTCTATTTTAATTTTTAAGAAATGTCAGTTGGAACAACTTGTCTTTCACCTTGGAAGGAATATCTTGACATACTTTACAGCATTGGACTTTTAAAAATTTCATTGAGGTAGAAGGCACCTGAATTTTCGTAGAATATATTTCCTACCCTCTGCTATGCAAATGTGTTAGCAATAAGTCTAGAGTAGTTGCTACTTTCTGTTCACTAGGTCCAGTCAGCACACTGCCATTAATGTACTGGACTAGTGTGGTATCTTGTGGACAGAAAAGATCCTGGTTGTTATTGACCGAATGTTTGTGACTCCTACATTCATATGTTGAAACCCTACCTCTCTCATGTGATAATATTAGGAGTTGAAACCTTTGAGAGGTAATTAAAATTATATGAGATTATGTGGGTGGAGCCCTCATGAATGGGATTAGTGTCCTTACAAACTCATGAGAAAGCTTGCTTCCCACCTCTGCTCTCTGACATGTGAGAGCACGAAGAGGGTCTTCACCCAAATTCAATCATGTTTGTACCTTGATCTTGGACTTCCAGCTTTCAGAACTGTGAGAAATAAATGTTTGTTGTTTAAGCCATCCATTTTATGATATTTTGTTATAGTAGCTTCAGCTGACTAAGATATTTGTTAGCTCATATCCTGTTTGCCCCGAGAATACTCACCGACAGTACTTGCAGCTGAAGTGTTTACCCCAAGATAACTCACAGGTTACAGTCCTAACCTTACCTCCAAAGTGTGCTATGAAATGCTTTGCTTTTATTATGAATTTTGCATCGCTTTAGTATATTGATAGTCTTCGGAAACAAATGACATCATTCTATTTATAGCAGTCTGTTTTTAGTAGTGGTATTTTCATTTACAAAATATAGTAATTCTCAATCACTAAAAATGTCAAATCCTAGAAAATATAGCATTCCTACATGTTATGTTAACATTATTCTCGAACAGTTTTTAGCTGGAGTCATTTGATAAATCTGATTTATGTAAGCATTTCTATTACATTAAGATTAGAGACAAGTTCTGTTTAGAAATAACTCCAAGAACAGTTTTTATACTTTATTTTCACATTAAAAACCAGTCAGATTTGTTTCAGCCTCAGTGTGTTTATGTAAAATTAAATTAACACTGGCAGTGAGCTGTACTGTTTTTCTAAGTGGGAAATGTGTTAAATAACTATCTGTGATTTTTCAGTTCTGAACATTGGCAATTATAAAAGGCTTTACCTGGAAAACCTCATGGAGGATGCTGCCCTCCCAATGCCACACTTTGTGTACAACCAATGCATCACAATCTCTTAAGGAAGCTAAAGTCAAAGACTCAGCCCTGCTGGTTGGTCATAGTCTTTGCATATTTACATTTTAGTCTCAGCAACTTCACACTTATGTCTCTTTATCTGTGGCTTTGAGCAGAGGTCCTCTTCGGGTATCTTTGTGGAGATCTCCTTAAGAGGGGAAGTAGGGGAGACCTTGAAGACACTTTTCTTTACTCTGATGCAATACCCAGTGCTTCTGCATTCCAATCCCTCCCCAAAGTCCTTACTCCAATTCTAAAGTCCATAAAACTGCTAAAGGCCTTGTTCGGGGCTCCCTCAACAGTACAAAGATTCTCACATTTTCCTTGACTACCTGATCCTCCACTAGTGCTCCATTATCTGGTGGAAAATACAACTCAAAGACTTGTATGTCCTCCAGTTTTAGAATCTTGCTTATAGTACTATCACAGTAAATGATAGAAGTCTTAATTCTCTTATTTATGGCATGTTGCCTTAATGAGCCACTCAGACACTTGACAGTTCAGTGCTCGCTCTCTCTCTCTTTCTCTTTCTCTCTCTCTCTCTCTCTTTCTGTCTCTCCCTGCCCCTGCCCCAACTCCCTGATCAACTGTGCTACTGGCAAATCAATATCTTGAACAAGATAGCCAATTAAGAAAAATGCCATTCTAGAAGGGCAAAAGGCATAAAGATTCCATGTAGTGCCTTTGGGAGGTGCTAGTTTAGTCTTTGGAGCATTGTAAAAATGGATGCTAGCAGATTGCTTGCAAGAGTCTGAGGCTTTTGCAGAGCATTTTACCAATAGGTCTTGGAAATGCTAGTGGATTCCTTGAAGGAATTCTCCAGTCAAGCTAATATGTCTTAGGTAGTGCTAGAGGAAGCCACTGAGTATTCTTAGAGGATGCTAATGGATTATTTACATAAGTTTCTGGGTTCTGAGGGTCCTCCTTTGCCCTTAGCTCCTGGCTGAACTTGCCCAGTTGGTGAGATTAGAGATCTTAATGGGAGGAGGAGATAGAGAAGTAGTTTTCTAGCCAATGCTTGTGGTCATCCAACTAGGGGACCAGAGACAGGTGAAGAGCTCCCATGAGATGAATATTCTATACAGGTCTTTGGTGCTGATAAACACCTTTGGTGCAGTAAAGTATATGAACTTATAAAAAATGTAGAGCCCTTCAGCTTTGCTTGTTTCAGAGGCCCATAAGAGACCTTAGAGACTTTAGTTTGTTCACCTCTGGAAAAAAGTCTTTCTAAAACTAGTGAGAAAGAGTAGCACAATATGGGACACATTTCCACAAATCTCTCCTTCCATATGCCCTGAGAGTAGCTACTGTCAGGAACAGAATAAGCAACAGCAGCAACAACAGCAGCTGGAGACTTCTGGACATGTTCCTTACCAGGATGCCCAAACATTATTGAAATTGTTCTTCCCTGTACAAGCTCTGAGAGTTCCAACCAAGAAATTGAAGTCCATCCTGGCTAGCTACTCCACCAGGCTCTTCACACCCTCTCCAATCCCAGAAACCTTGTGACTAGATCCTGATGATCAGCCCTTGTGATTGACAAGGATTCTATTTCCTCTGCCCTCTCTGTAGGCATGGGGTAGATGGGAGTGACTTACTGGCTTTTATCCAGACTTCTCAGCTTTCATAAATTAAACACAACTAGGAATTAGGCTGATGTCCTTCTGTACCCAGGAGGAACTGGAAGCCCTTTGCCAAGATTTGGGTTCAATACAAAAAGAAAAGTATACTTCTTGAGGCATTTAGTCACTGGTACATAGGTGACTGATTCCTGAAATTCCTGGCACCAAGAAGAGAAAAAAGTAAAATAAAGTTCTTTGGTTTAGGGTCTGAAGCCACCACTTCCTGGACCTTTGCCCAAACCTAACTATGGGTGGGTCTCTTTGGGTCACTATAAATCTTCATCTTTATGGTCTCCATTACTGAATGCATTATGTATGTTGATGTATTATCCATGTACGCCTCTGCTAAACTTTTTCTTCCAAGCACTTATGGGAATTGCTACAATTAAGGTCATTATAAAGGGGCATATGGAAGACTATTAACCTGCCTGACTCATGGCTATAGCTAATAGCCAGGCCATTTGACTAGACCATTGGAAAGCCGTAGACTGACATAAAATAAACCTCATTGTAAGGATGAGCTATTTGGATAAAAATCAGTTCTGATCCAAATAAACTTCCTGTTACCCATGTGAATGTTTACCAGAGAGGTTCCTAGGCTGACAAGGAAAACATAACTAACAAGCAGACTGCATTTGGCAGTTAATCATAGAGAGTAAACTGTCTTCTGTTCCAGAGCAAACAGATGTGTAAACAAACACTTCCAGGATACACAAGAGGACTGCCCATGGAAATACAGACACCATCCTGAACTGGACCTACACATATGGACTGCCACCATTATCAGAGGTTGCCCAAATAGCATGAAAAACCATACTGCCTTGGGTAGATTCCCAAGCCCCCAGGCCAGGACTTTTTTGGCATGTAGATCGTATTGGGCTTCTCATCATGTCCAGAGTTGGGCTGTATCCTTTTGTCGATACTTTCCCTGAGTTTGGCCTTACCATCTCCATGTGTTCTAGTGACTCAGGCCATACTATCCAGGCCCTGCTAGACCATATTTGTTTCCTGTTCAGATTTCTAGAGCATACTTCATCTGATAATAGCTTTGGATTTATGGCCCAAGTTATACATCAATCAACCCAATTATAGGGCATACAATAAACTTTCCATGTTGTATATCACCACCCAAGCTGCAGGGGTGGCTGAGTGTCCAGACAGACAGTTAAAAGACAGGCTTGAAAGACTGAAAAAAATGGCATAAATGATAGAGGCTCCGTTCATCCCTCTGGTGACCATATCAAAGTTATGATGAAAAAAAGGAGCAGCAGCAAAAAAAAAAAAAAAAAAATTGCCTGGAATCTAGATGAGCAAGCCATACAAATAGGAAGAGATACAAGAAATCATCCTGCAATGGCAGAAGGTAGGACGGAGTGAGGATGCAGGGCTGTCCAGTCTCAACCGGCTGAGTGGGACACAGGCTGCGGCAGCAGCAGTGGCAGATTCCTCTTAAAGGAGTCACAGTGACGGACCTGCTCGCTCTCAGCACCAGTGTCAATTTGGCTGCGCAAAGGGGACACCAGGGACTTACAGGGAAACATTGTCAGAGTGAGGGCTTAGACAAGACTCACTCTGTACAGAAGTGCCAGCAGTATCCATTGTTCCCTGTTGAGCCCTCCCCGATACCAGTGCACCAACACAGCGCAGCCATAGCCGTGACATCATCAAACTGGATAACAGAGGTTGCTCCGAACAGAGGATTCCCTGAAACCCCGCCTCCCCCAACTCGCGACCCCACCCAAGCCACATCCTGATATATCCTTAGCAAGTCAGGCACTCCTTGCTGAGCAGCACCTAGACTCACACTGGAGGCAGCTGGCCTCAGTTTCTGCTGTGGCCTTTTGAGGCAACTATAAACACAGCATCCGCAGATTGCTTGCTGAACCTTAACAGGTGGCCCCGGAGAGCTAGAGACTTGAGCTAAGTTTGGCCTGCATCTGAACCCCTCTCAGGACTGTGCCACTGGGCACACATCTACTTCAAAAATCCACATATATAAGACCGGGAGTCTTAGGAGCTTTACTTCTTACATAGAAACTGACACAGAAAGGCAGCCAAAATGGAAGACAAAGGAGCAGAAACCATATGAGAGAACAGAACAGAGATCAAGATATAATGGAGTTAAGTAATCTAACAGATGCAGAGTTCAAAACGCTGGTTATAAAGATGTTCAATGAACTTTTGGAGGATGTAGAAAACTTCAACAAAGAGATAAAAAAAAAACAAAAACATAAAAATGGAAATGGAAATTATAAAAGGGAACCAATCTGAAATGAAGAACACATTATCTGAGATGAGAAGTATATTAAATGGAATAAACAAAGGAATAAACAAAGTAAATAAAGAAAAGGATCAAATGCCCTATCTAGAGGATGGGAAAGCCAAGGATACATCTGATAAGGGATTAATATCCAAAATATGTTAAGAACTACTACAATTTAACAATGACAACAACAAAAATAATCCAATTAAAAAATGTGCGGAAGACCTGAACAGATATTCTCCAAAGAGGAAATACGGATGACCAATAGACGTATGAAAAGATGCTCAAGGTCATCAATCATCAGAGAAATGCAAATTGAAACCGCAATGAGAAATCACCTCACAACTGTCAGAATGACTATCATCAATAAATCAAAGAACAACAAGTGTTGGTGAGGATGTGTAGAAAAGGGAAAACTCATACGCTGTTGGTAGAATTGCAAATTGTCACAGCCACTATGGAAAACAACCTGGAGGTTCCTCAAAAAATTAAAACTGGATCTACCTTTTGATCCAGCAATTGTACTCCTGGATATTTATCCAAAGAAACCTAAAACAGTAAGTAAACATCTACGCATCCCTATATTCGTGGAAACACTATTTACAATATCCAAGATATGGAAGCAACCTAAATGCATATCAGCAGACAATTGGATAAAGAAGTTATGATTCATGTATTCAATGGAATATAATTCAGCCATAAAAATATCCATTTGCAATGACGTGGATGGACCTAGAGGTTATTATGCTGAGTGAAATAAGTCAGACAGAGAAAGATAAATACCATATGATTTTACTTATATGCAGAATCTAGTGAACAAAAAGAGCAAACTGATCAAAAACAGACTCGCAAATATAGTGGACAGTTTGGTAACAGACAGAGGGGAGGAGGTTTTGAGGGGCTGGGAGAATGAGGCAAAGGGCTAAAGAAGTACAAATTAGTAGCTGATGGATGATCACTGGCATGGGGAGCATGGCACAGGAAATGTAGTTAGCATTAATACGTTGACTAGGTGGAGGGTCAGGAGAGGGAGGGAGCAATTGGGGGAATCGTTTTTCGAACTATATATATATCTAACCAATGTATACTTGTATACTTGAAACTAATTAAAATAAATATTAAAAAATTAAAAACCCAAAACATAACTAGGAGATAGAAAGAGAAAAAGAAAAAGAAAAAGAAAAAGAAAAAGAAAAAGAAAAAGAAAGAAAAAGAAAAACAGCATGAGTTATATACCACAGGCAAGTAGTCTGGGGTTTCAGTGCAACAGGGCACTTCTCACTTATTTTTGACCAGACTCTCTGTTCCCTTTCTTAAATTGTGTGTACATTTCTTTTACATTTATTGACACCTCAGTCTCCATGGAGGACCTTCCAAGGGCCTTCTATTCCCATTGAACCCTTTCCAAAGACTCAAGTAAATGGGATATTGAAATGGCTATTAAACAGCATGAGGTAGAAGGTTATGTCAACCCATTTTGAAACTTATTGAAAACTCATTATTTTGTTCTAACCAATTCTTAAACATTGTGTGTTTTTATGGTTAAAATATTAAAAAATGTATTTTTTTGTAAAAATACTTTTGTTCTTCTTACATTTAATCCTTCTGAACAAAATGTCTAGATAAAAGTAAGAAATTATTAAAAATGTAAAATTTTAATTACTATATGGGACACACTGACAATAAAAAACCTAAAACCCTAACACATAGATTAATTGAATCACTTCGTGAATTATACAACTGTCTAACCACTATGCTGTATACCTGAAACTAATATAAAATTGTATTAAATGTCAACTATATTTGAAAATAAATAAATAGATAAATAAATAAATAAACAAATACATAAATAAACCCTAACACCTGGAGAAATACAAGAGTAGTGAGAAGATATTAATAATCTTTGTTTCATAAATACTCCTGAAAGATTTATCTTTCTTCTAAAAAAAATAACTCCCTGTGCTATCTCTCTGAGCTGCAGTGAGTACTTTGGATTCATACTGATTACTGAGACTACGGTCATACCTGACAGTGCTAACTGTGAGATAGCAAAGATGCCTGAGCTCCTGCACTTTCCACATAGAATATTTCCATATGTCATCCACACCACACTTGTGAGGCCAATAGACTGAAGTCACAGATAAATAAAACTGTTTAAAACTGACTGCCTCAGGTGACCCCTCTTAAACCAAGAATAAAGCTAAATTATAAAACTGGACTGGGAATCCCAGGGAAGGAGACCCCAAGCTTGGAAGCCACATTGAGGGACCTGTTAACCAGCCTCTCTGATGAATGTATGTCCACTCTGAGATGACCTAACATTATAAATTCTTTGTTTCCAGGGAGACTCTCATGATGAGCAGTGAGCCATATTTTCCTGGCTTAGTAATTATTGTGATTCATGTTCAGTTCTCCAAGCAGACCTGATCATCCTGCTTGGAGTGGTCTTGATTATAGCCTTAGTATGCTGTTACTTCAGACTAATTATCAAATTGTCAAAACACCACAGTGTTTGAACTATTCAGGTTCATGATGGGGTAGCCTATGTTTCTTGCTCATGTTATGAAAAATCAATTGGTGAAGTTAAGAAGTCCAGTTCCTGGTTAAAAACTTATGTGTGATTACTTAGACTTGACCAAAGGCAATTACAAAGGCTTAACCTGCCAAGCCTCATGAAGGACGATGCCCTCCTCCTCCCATAGGACACAACCAGTACATAGCAGCCTCTGAAGGGAGTTGTAGTCAAGAGATCAAGGTTTTCTGGCCACTCATGATCTTTAATATTTACATTCTTAATCTCAGCATCTTCAATCCTAAATTTCTTTATTTGAGGTCTTGGGTAGATTTCTTCTTTGGGAGCCTCTGTGAAGACCAGCTTATGACAGCAGGAAGGAGAAACTTTCATGGCACTTTTCTCAGTACTTTTGAACTCTGAGGTCTTCCCCTAAACTTACCCCCAACCCCAGAATACATAAAACTGCTAGAGCTTTTTCTCTTTTAGGAGTGAGATTACTCCCATGTCTCTGCTAACCTACCTGACCTACCTGATCTACCTGTGAACTGTTTCATGGCGGAAATTGGAATAGGAGTTATTGTTTCTATCAGTTTTAGACTTCTGCTTATACCTCTAGAGTAAGTTATTAAAAGCCTAAATCTTTTATTTTTGGCTTATTGTTTTAATTAGCTACTCAGAAACCTAATAGCTCAGTTTTCTATCTCTAAAAGATCAGCTGAGTTCCAGACAAGCCAATTTCAATAAATTCATATCAATCTAACTTTGTTTTCTGACATTATCCTACACCATCATTATCCATTCCCTCACATAGTCCCTAGATTTCTGACTGTGTAAATTTAAAAAGACATGTAGTTATTTTGGATTTAATGTACCTTCTCACATTTAGAGAGCTATTGGGATTTGAGTCAAGTTATAGGTCTAGAAGCAAAGAGAATTGATTGGAACAGGCCCTGAGGAGAATCAACAGATTTTCAGGTCATTTAGACTAGATGTTGATGTGAAGGTATTTTTGAATTGAGATTAACATTTAAATCAGTAGAATTTGAATAAAGAAGATTACCTTCCATTATGTGAGCTGGCCTCATCCAATCAGTTGAATGCCTTAGGAGATAAAATATTGATATCCGCCAAGGCAGTGGAAATTCATCCTCCTCACTTCCTTTAGACATGAACTACAAAATCAACTCTTCCTTAAGTCTCCAGCATGCTAGCTTCCCCTGAATATTTTGAACTTGCCAGACTTCACAATCAAATATATTTTTTTAAATAACTCTCACACATATATTTATGTATATTATAGTTGTTCTAGCTGTTACATTGAGGAAAGCTAACGAGTCAGGTAAACATGGGCAGTCTGTATGTTTTTAAGGATCTTTCTCCATGAAATCCTTTAGACTCACAGAAAAGTTTGGATACAGCCCTAATAAGTGTTTAGAGTGGTACAGACATAACGGAAAAGAGTAACCCTAAATGAATGGCAAGAAACTGCTACCAGAATTGTTTCTTTTGTCTGTACTACAGGAAAAAAAGCCCTCAATCTGTGGGTGAAAAGGCAAAGAGCACTACTACACTTAGGTCATTGGTGAAACTGCATTAAATTTGGAGGAAGCAAAAAATCTTTCTCATTGAGGAGGAGAACATTTATGCCCTGAGCCAATAACAACAGATGGGAGAGAAATAGGAAAAGCAAAAAGACTAGAGCCCAAGATCTATAGTGCACACCTAAGATTGAGACTTATGAACAACATATAGCTTATCCTTCATTATTCTCCACTTCCAATCTAACAAGTTTCTAATAGCAAATAACAACAAAATAATGCTGTGAGAAGGACAGATGAGGAACATGAGCATCCAAAGAGACTCTGAGGCATCGTGCAATGAGGAAACTTAAAACTGAAAATCAAGCAGATGTTGCTTTGGAAAACAAACTCCTGTACTAACACAAGGTGTCTCTACAGCAATTTGAATTGTGTGATATACTCAGGGCAATCATGGCAACAATAAACCTCAAACTTAACCGCACTCCTAACTAGATTAACTAAAATTTCACACTGAAGGCATAACATAAGCAAAGGTGGGCCCATATTCAAATATATAAAACTATTTTTCTCTGTTTCTCTCTCCTGTACTATATACGATGTCCACCTGTCAACAAAATAAGTCCTTAAAATAAGCAACAGAAAACACATTCAGAAGATATAAAGAACATATCAGAACCACACCTAAGCAGAAATGAAATGTTAGAACTCTCTGACAGAGAATTTTAAATAACTAATTAATATGTTGAAAGTTCTAATAAAGTAGGGGGAAAACATGCAAGATCAAGTGAGTAATTTCAATAGAAAGAAGAGAAGCTATAAGAAAGATCATGGAAATATCAGAAATGAAATATATAGTAACAGAGATAAAGTATGCTTTTGAAGGTTTCCTCTATAGACATGACATAGTCAATAACATAATAAGTGTGTAAATTTGAGAATGGGTCAATAGAAACTATGACAACTGATTTCACAAAGAAGAAGAAAAACTGAAAAAATAGAACTGTGAACTGTGAGAAAACATCAAACATTATAACAGAGATGTAATCTTAAAAGAAATTTTGAAAAAAGAGTATCAGGTAAAAGAAAATAATTTAAAAAATAAAGCGAAGAATTCTCCATAATTAATGCAGAACCAAACAATAGATGAAAAAGAAAAATCTCAGAGAACATCAAGAAAAAAAATGCACACTCTGTTTCTCTCTCTCTCTCTCTCTCTCTCTCTCTCTTGATTTTCAACCCACCCGTGAAGCACACACACACACACACACACGCACACACATGTACACACATCATATTGAAATTTCTGAAAATAAAAGTTAAAGAAAAATTTTGAAGGCAGCAAGAGGAAAAAAATACTACATAGAGAGGAACAATTTTGAAAATTATACAAGTTAGATGATAGTGGAGCATGTATTGGACAAAGCTTAAAGTGATAAAATAGGGAAATCTATCAACCAAGAATTCTATATGCAATAAAATTATCTTCCAAAAATGAAGGTGAAATAAAAAAGCAATTTTCAAAAACAAAAGAAACTGAGAACATTCATTGTAGCAAATTTAGTCTACAAGAAATATTAAAGAAAAATCTTCAGGCAGAAAAAAGAAGATCCAAACTGAAACTTGAATCTACACAACCAAGTAAAAAAAAAAAAAAAACGTTTTTATTTCAGGAATAATTGAAGGTAAAAATAAATTAATTTTACATGGAAAGCTCGGGAAACAAAATATATAAAATTGTCAATGCAGAGCAAAGGAAACCATCAACAAAATGAAAAAGGCAACCTACAGAATGAGAGAAAATATTTTCTTCCAAAGAGTTAGGAACTCAAGCAACTTTGTAGCAAAAAAAAAAAAAAAAAATTGAAAAATAGTCAGAAAACCTAAATAGATATTTCTAAAATGGTCACAGATATATGAAAAACTTCTCAACCTCACTAATCATCAGAGAAATGCAAATCAAAACTATAATGAAATACCATTTACCACTTGTCATGATGGCTATTATAAAAAATAATAATAATAATAACAACTATTGTCAAGGATGTAGAGAAAAGGGAATCCCTGTACACTATTGGTGGGAATGTAAACTGGCACAGCCATTATTGAATATAGGTTGCTCAAAAAATTAAAAATAGAACTACTATATGATCCAGCAATCCCTCTCCTTGGTATATATCCAAAGAAATTGAAATTAGTACCTCAAAGATATATTTGCACTCTTATATTCATTGCAGTATTATTCACAATAGCTAATATATAGAAACAACCTAAGTGCCCATTGACAAATAAATGGATTAAAGAAAACATGAATATATATATTCACAGAAAGCACAGAAATAAAGATATATATATATATATCTCCATTCTTAACAAAGGATATCTTGCCATCTTGCCATTTGGTCCAACAAAGATGAACCTGTAGGACAATATACTAAGTAGAATAAACCAGACTTGGAAAGAAAAATATCATATGTTATTACTTATATATTAAATTTTAAACAGAAGAAGAGAGCAGGGAAGTAGAGGTAATGAGAGGATGCTGGTCAAAGGGTACAAAATTGCAGTTACGTAGGATAAATAAATTCTAAAAATCTAATATACAACATAATGACTATAGTTAATAATGCTATATAGTGTACTAGAAATTTACTAATAGTAGATTTCAGGTGTTTTCATTAAATAAAAAGACAACTATGCGAGGAGGTACATATGTTAATTAGCTTGACTAATAATTATTTTATTATGTTTAGGTATATCAAAACATCATGTTACACACTTTAAATATATACAAATTTTTTATTAAAAGTAAATTAATAAAATTAATCCTGTCTTATTTTTAATTGATCTAAAAGTTTTAAAATATTGTCTAAAGCAAAAATAGTAGCAATAGATTATATTGTTTATAATATATATGTGTGTATGTGTGTGTGTGTGTGTAAAAGTTATGATAACAAAACAAATGAAGGGAGGAATTAGAAATTCACATGATATAGTATAATATTAATATTTGAAATTACACTCTTATTAATTGAAGTATTTTGTAGACTCAACTGCAATCCCTAAAACCAAATTTAAAGCAGTACAAATAATAAGTCAATAGAGGGAATATAGTGAAGTCACAAAAATGCTCATTAACACAAGAGAAAGCACAGAAATAAGGAAAACAAAGAATAGATGGAATAACTAGAAAACAACACAATGTTAGATTTTAATTCAATAGTGACATTAAATTTGAATTATCTAACCACATTGGTTATAATAAATTATCACATTAGAAAAAACTCAACTATACACTAATACTATACTATATGCTGGCTATACAAAACTGACTTTAAATATAAAACTATTGGTATGTTAAAGGTAAAATAATGGAGAACAATACACCATTCAAAAAATCCAAAGATAGCTGGAGTATATTAATATTCAAAGAAAATCAAATCTTAAATGTTTATGTACCTAACATCAGAACTTTGAAATATATGAGACAAAATTGATGGAACTGAGAGAAGTAGATAACTCCACAATTATGTTTGGAGACTCCAATACACTTCTCTTAGTAATTGACAGAGCATGTAGACAGATATCAGTAAGTATGCAGAAGACCTAACAACATTAGCAAACAACTACACATAATTAACTTTTATAAAACTTTTCCCAGAAAAGACAGAATATAATTTATTTTCTTCTTTTAATTAAATTTATTGGAGTGACAACATAATTAATAAAATTATGTTGGTTTCAACTGTACAATTCAATAATATATCATCTGTATATTTCATTATGTGTTCACCGCCCAAAGTCAAATTTCCTTCCGTCACCGTATAGTTGACTCCCTTTATCTTTATCTTCTTCCTCTCTAGCCCTCATCCTCTGGTAATCACTAAACTGCAGTCTATGTCTATGAGCTTTTGTTTGTCCGGTTTGCTTGTTGCTTTCAGTTTTATGTCCCACATATGGAGTGAAATAATATGGTTCTAAACTTTTTCTGTCTGACTTATTTCACACAGCATTATAATTTCAAGATTCATCCATGTTGTTGCAAATAGCAGTATTTCATCGTTTTTTTATGGCTGAGCAATATTCCATTTTACATATGTAATCCAAATACCTGTCATAGGACACTGGTTGTTTCCATGTCTTGGCCACTGTGAATAATGCAGCAATGAAAAAAGAGGTACATATATCACTTAGGATAAATATTTTCAAATGTTTTTGAGTAGATACCCAGAAGAGGGATTGCTGGGTCATATGGTAATTTAATTCTTAGTTTTTTGATGAAGCTCCATGATGTTTTCCATAGTGACTGTACCAATTTACATTCCCACT
Organism: Pteropus alecto; assembly: GCF_000325575.1. Classification (NCBI taxonomy): domain Eukaryota; kingdom Metazoa; phylum Chordata; class Mammalia; order Chiroptera; family Pteropodidae; genus Pteropus; species Pteropus alecto. The sequence goes on along the minus strand of NW_006431805.1, from coordinate 1,917,559 downwards.
GGCAGTGTTTGAGGGTTTCTTTCTCCCCATAATCTTTCCAACATTTGTTATTGCTTGTCTTGTTGATAATAGCCATTGTTACAAATATGAGATGATATCTCATTGTGGTTTTGATTTGCATTTCCCTAACATAGTTTATTTTCAAGTAAATGTGGAGCATTTACCGAAATAGATAATGTTTTGGACAATAAAATAAATCTCTACAAATGTAAAAAAATAACAATCATAAAAGTAAATTCTCAGATCACAGTGGAATTTAACTCGATTTTAACAATAGAAAGTTATTTTAAAATCCCCAAGTTTAGGGAAGTTTAAAAAGTGTACTTTTACATAAACCATAGGTAAAAGAGAAAGCCAAATGGGAAAGTAAAAAAAAAAAAAAAAAAGTACTGAATAAAAAGAAAATACACCATATAAAAATTTGTGAGATGCTCAGAGGGAAATTTATAATATTAAATGTCTATATCGGAAAATATGGACATCTCTAATCAGTAATAATCTAAACTACAGTGTGATGAGCATATTAAACCCAAACCACAGAGAAAGAAGGAAATCATTAAGGTAGGAGCAAGAATCAATGAAACTGAAAACATAAAAACAGTAGAGAAAAACAATGAAACTAAAAGCTAGTTCACTGAAACTTACACATACCCAATTTCAACATTTATTGTAAAACTACAATAATATAAACAGTGTGGTTTTTGAAAAAAAATATAGATACATAGATTAATAGAACAGACTAAACACTTGGGTTGTTTCTATACCTTAGCTATTGTGAATACTGCTGTTATAAATATGAGAGCACCGTTCAGAAATAGACTCACAGACATAGTTAATTTTTGACAAAATAACAAGAAAATTCAGTGGACAAAAAATAGTCTTTTTAACAAATGGTGCTGAAACAATTGAAGGTCTGTATGCAACAAAAAGGACCTTTATCAATATTTCACAAATTGTAAAAAGTTAACTTAAAATGGATCATGGGCCAAAATGCAAAATATAAAGCTATAAACTTTTTAGATGAAACCATAGGAGAGAATTTGTGACACTTTGTGTTAGAAGAATTTTTTTTTTGATATAACACTAAAAGCACAATTTATAAAGTAAAAAGTTGATAAATTGGATTTCATTAAAATTATTTAAATGTCATTTTTCCTTGTAATACATTATTAAGAAAATAAAATACAAACCACAAACTGGGAAAAAAATATTTGAAAACCACACTTCTGACAAAGCTTATATTCAGAATACTTAAAGTAGATGTAAAAACCAAAATAAGAAAACTAGCAATCCCCCATTTTTTAATGAACAAAAGATCTAAGGAGACAATTTAACAAAGATACATACGTGGTAAATAAGCACATGAAATATGTTAATCATTCATAACTAATCATTAGAAAATCCAATTAAAACCACAATGAATATCACCACACATTTATATAAAAGCATATATCTTAAAACAAAACAAAACTACAAGAAAACCAAACCAAAATAAAATCAATCTAAATAAGCCTGTCTCTGTCAATGCGAGGTGCTTTCAAGTATGTCTAATGACTGGAATTCTCATATATTGCTGGTGAGAATGCAAAATGCTAGAGCCACTTTGGAAAATAGTTTGTAAGGTTTTTATTTTTGTTTTTGTTTTTGTTTTTTTTTATAAAGTTAAATATATACTTTGCCATATGACCCAGAAATCCCATTTCTGTGTATCTTTACAAGTAAATTGAAAACTTACCTGTACACAAAAATTTGCATGCAAGTATTTATAGCACCTTTATTCATTATTGCCCCCAAATGGAAACAACCCAGATGTCCTTTAACAACTAAATGAATAAAAAACAATGATGCATCCACAAAAAGAAATACTATATAGCAATAAAAAGAATGAGGTATTGATTAATGTACCAGTATGGATGAACCTGAAATGTATTTTGTTAAATTGAAGAAGCCAAACTCAAAATCTTCATATTGTATAATTCCACTTGTTTGACACTCTGGAGAAGCCAGAACTATTGAGAGGAAAAAAGATCAGTGGTTGCCATTGCCTGGGCATATGAGGAAAGGGATTTATAAGGGGATAGCACAGAGGAACTTTTGAGGTGAAAGAACTGTTCTATATGAAACTTTTTTTGGTGGACATATAACTATATAAATTTCAAAACCCACAAAACTATACACAACAAAAAGTGGAGTTTGTTGTATATAATTTTAAAAAGTCAAACAGAATGTGTTGGAAAAAGATGAAAAGTAGACTGCCGAAAATGAATTCAATTGTATTACATATGAGTCACATAATCACACTGAAGAGCATGGGTAAGAATCAAGTTGCCCTAATTAACTTTGATAAATAGTGTTTTGAGTAGATACTCTAATATAAAAACAACAACAACAACAACAACAACAACAAAAAACAAAACTGTGCAAAATATTGTACTTCAGTGGACAATGTTGCTCTTTACCAGGTTATGAATAAGATCTTATGAATCTACTTTATTTGTATATTAAAGTTGAACAAATAAGTAAATATATTATAGACAACAGGTCTGATTTCTCACTTCCTGAGGGGGGAAAAAAAAAGTACAAATGAAGAAAGGGGAAAGACTGGAATGAACCTTGTGGTACACTATTGAAATGGCATTGGACGAATCAATATAAACTCATAAATTTTAATTAGATAGACAGATTATAGATGATAGATGGATTGGATAAATGATAAATGATGATAAATAATAGATAGATCATAGATTGATAGATAAATAGATGATAGATGATGTGATGATGATGATGATGATGATGATGATGATGATAGATAGATGATAGATAGATAGATAGATAGATAGATAGATAGATAGATCGATAGATAGATAGATAGATGGATGATAGAAAGAAAGAAAGATAGATGATAGACAGGCAGACAGACATACTTTTTGGGGTTCCTATGTGGTTGTGTAGGGGCTGTTTCTCACACAACGCCAAACAATTCTCAAGCATGAGTTGGATATTCTACAATTAAACTCAATTCTGACACTATCTACCTGGAGATAGCATCAGATCCCACAGGTCAAAGGCTCAGTCCTATAAGAATATTCCCCTCCCACTTTAGATGCCAGTTGCAAGTCCAGGTTTGTTACTTGTGCTTCTCGCCAACTGGCTAGAGATTGAAGTTTCTCATGACCCCCTTCTTAGATTTGATTAATTTACTAGAGTGGCTCACAGAACTCAGAGAAATACTTTGTGTATTAGATTAGCAGTTTATTTAAAATAATATAACTCAGGAACAACCAGATGGAAGAGATGCATAAAGCAATGTATATGGGAAGGAATGAGGAAGTTTCATACCCTCTCCAGGGTTTTTCCTGCATCTCCATGTATTCAACAACCAAGAAGCTCTCAGAACCTTGCCCTTTTTGACTTTTATGGTGGTATCAATTTAAGAATGTCCAAACTTGTAGAGAATTTTTATGAGTTTATTTGAGCCAAATTAATGACATGTCAGGAAGCAAGATCTCAAATACTCTGGAGAATAACTGTTTTGCATTTTTTTATACATTTGAAATTAAAGATTACATGTAGGCGGAAAAAAGCAGGGTACAGGATAGTTAACAAAAGTATGTGCTCCCTTGAGTGAGGTTACACCTTCAAGGGGTCTGGACTTCTGGCATTTCAAAGGTGCATTAACCTAGATGCACATGAACCAATGACAAGGCTTGCTTAAAACAAACAAACAAACAAAAACAAAACAAAACAAACAAACAAAAAACCTTTCACTAAAGGAGTTATAGGGCTGGGGCATGGCTACCCACCATGATCTCCCTAGTTAGGAATTTATGATCAAATCACCCTCTGATGTTACTTTTAGTCACTAAACTTGTATTTATTCCCTCTTTCCTTCACAGTGACTTTATTATATAGGCATGGCTGATTGAATTACACTTAAAAAGCTGTTAAGTGGGTTCTATCTCATGTTAAATGTTTTTTTATTACAATATAGATATATATTGACAACAACCCAGGTGTCCAACAGTAAGTGATTTATTAAATTAATTATATCTCACCCATTTACTAGAATACTGCTTTGTCATTAAAGATTACATTGCAGAAATATATAAATTTACATGAAGAAATAGTTATAAATTATTAACAAATGAAATAAAGAAATTTTAAAAGAAAACAAAAGCAACAGAAGCCACCTGAAAGAGTCTCAACATCCAAAGTTGGAACAAACCAAACAACAAAATAAACGATAATAATATTGTATTGTAATCAAAAGTGTAATTGTATATGAGTACATAATGATACTGATACAAATAAATAACCGAATAAATAAATAAATGGAGGAAAAGTGACAAGTTTTCCTTACTGAAAAAATTCTCATTATTAAATGTAAAAATAATGAGAAAAGTATAAAATCACAAGGAAAACACCACAGTAATAATTGCCTCAGATAATATTCACTGATACATGTTAAAATCGATGAGCAAAAATTTAAACAGAAACTAGATATTTGCATAGTCTAAAAGCATCTCCCAAAAATATTGGTCATAAGTAGAAAAAGAATAAGTTTATAGGACAGATTTCTGACAAATACCACCTTAGCCATATAATCAAGATTAACATCACCAGTAATACATAGGACTTCATATACCCCTGATATGGGTGCCTTGAGAAGAATACTTATTTTTGAGGTATTCTTCAGAAAAAATAACCTCAATGCAATTATGAGAAAACATCAAACAATTTTAAATTAAAGAATGTTCTATAAAATATATGATAATATTCTTCAAAAGTGTCAGTCATGAAAAACAAAAGAAGGAAGACTGAGAAACTATTATAAAAGGAATCTAAAGAGTTGTGATAACTAAGTGCAATGTGGGCTCCTGAAACATTAGTGAAAAAAAAAATGATGGCATCTTAATAAAACCTGTAGTTTAGTTAATATTGTCATATTAATGCTATTTTTTTAGTTTTAATAAATAATTCTATGGTTATGTAAGATGTTAAATAAAGGGAAGTTGAAGGAAAGTATATGAAATTCTCTGTTTTATGTTTTTAAGACTCAGTAAATCTAAAATCATTCCAAATAAAGTTTATCAAAATTTATATCTAAAATATTTAACAGTATATTTTAAAACAGTACATAAATGTCCTTAAATAACCTAAAAAAATTAAAAAAAAATATAAAAACAGCATAGTGCTGAGTAAAACAGTAAGGCATCTAAAGAGTTATAAACAATGAAACACTATTTATGTAAATTAAAATGTATCTGCAGAAAGCAATAAATATTTTTGCAGAAACCACAAACAAAAATACATATTAAACAAGTTGGCATAGTTGATGAGAAAGGTGCTAAAAGGGTGCAAAAAGAGATACGAATTAATGAACAAACAGAAAAACGAAGTCTTTGCATAAACAATAATGATGATGTGTTCCAAGCCGAGAAAAATGATTAACTCAACTCTGTGCTCCTGAGATTCTAAAAAGGAAAAAAAGAAAGTTCTATAGGAAGCATCAGGAGGTATATCAGCTTATTATTCCAATTTATTAATGTGAGTTCCTGATGTAGGAACCATAGAATTCTTAGATTCCTACAGATGCTTAATAAGTTATAAGTAAAATAATTACCTTTGATCTACAATGCCGTTCTTTGTAATGCTCAGAATTTCCTTTGGACATTTCACTTTCAAGAACATATTTTATATCATTATTCCCATTTTACATATGAGGGAATTAAAATTTGAATTCACATAGTGTCAGAGGTTGACTACATAACATCAACATTTCTGGAATCTTAGTCATATTTTCTCTTGGTTCCTTTTGAGTTCCTCTCATCCTTGAAATCTCAACTTTACTGTCACATCCTAAAAAAATCTTCCATAACCACAGTAGAGCAAACTCCCTATGTCATTCCCTGATTCAACATTCTGTTTGATTTCAACACTTGTCATAATCTGTGTTTTATTTTATTTTTTCTTTACTTTATTTTATTATTATTTTTTTTTTATTTTTCTTGCTGACCTTTTGTTCATCTCCTCCACCAGAAAGAGCTATATACAAGCAGTTATCATGTATGCATTGTTCACTCTACTATCTCAAGCACATGGTGTGCCTGATGTAGGACAATCTATCAATAATTATTTGATGAAAAAATGATTTTTATATTTTTAATTATCTACCCCTCAAATTTCAGTTCTATGGTTTAAGCAATGTTAATTTTTGAAAATGTGGACCAAACCACTGATTCCTTTTGTCATTTGTCTTCATATTCTATCAAATATAAACTTCTCTGAATCATTTCATATAGTCTCTTTTAAAGTAGACTCATGAGCATAAAAAAAGCAAGAAATACTGAAAAATTGTATTAATCAGGTGCTTATCTAATTTCTACCTGCCCCACTAAATCATCTTGCTTTGTGTTTTGTTTGTTGTTTGCTTTTTTTCAATAATATAAATCAGGGAGAGAGTGTGGAATAATTTTGGTAAACAAGGCATTACAAATAAATCATATAAGTAAATGTTACTTATTACATTTACTTATTGTTGTGTCCAGAATAACCAGACCCAACTTGAGTGCTCTTAACCAGGAGACAGTTTATTAGCCGGCGGCTGTCCTTGCAAAGGAGCAGCCCCGAATTGCCAAGATACAAGGTTTTTAAGCCCCAAATCCCATTCCCACTGGTCAGGTGTGCAAGCGGGGAGTACAGAAGCAGAAAGCTTGTTGTTAGAATGTTATGTTCCTATGGGTGATTGTCTATGTTCCCATGGGCAACAGCCAGTGTTCCCATGGGCGATGGCCAAACAGTAATTTTCAGCTTATATACAATTGATTATTTTTCATGCCACGCAAGCAAGCAGGGTTACACAGGCTAAAATTGGCAGTTAGCGTATGAGCTCATTGTTACAAGTTTCATGATTAACAGAATGTGGTTAGGGGTTCCAGAAACTAGGCCTAAGTTATAGACTTCCTTTGTCCAGTTTCAGGTTTTAATTATTCTTTAACCCTTTCACATTTCAGCGGGCTATTACACTTATATGATTTATTTGTAATGCCTTGTTTTAAATATATATTTAGATTACTATATAGAAGATGAAATAACACTCTATAAATTACTTTAAGTTTGAAAAAGTACTAGAAGAATTCTAAGAATGACTCTCAATTACCCTCACCACTGTATGATCCCCTCGTCTTTGAGTATAAGTGAAACCTCTGCTATCATTTTTATGATTGTGTTATTTATATGACAAATGAGCGGTTGTCTAGGTAGACTTTATTCTAGTTATATGAGCTCTTTAAGATCAGAGAGTTTTCTCCACCTGATGAGCAGAAGAAGTCAGAGAAATTCAAACCATGAGAAGGACTTGATGTATCATTGCTGGTTTTGAAGATAGAGGGAACCATAGGAGGAAAAATAAGGGTAGCCTTAAGACCTGAGAGCAGACCCCAGCTGACAGCCAGTAAGGAAGCAAGGCCCTCAACCCTCCAAATGCAAGAAACTGAATTCCGCCCAAAACCTGAATAAACTAAGCTAAGAATTCTTCCCTTGAGACTTCAGTTGGGGTCTTCAAATAAGAGCCCAGCCCCTCTGAAGCCCTTATTTTAACCCGTGACATTCTAAACAGAGAAGCTACATCCAGCCTACCTGAATTTCTAGTTTAAAGAACTATGATTAAAATGGGTATTATTTTAAGCTACTAAGTGTGTAGTAAGTTGTTACAAATTTATGGAAAACCAATTCAAGTGGTATTATGATTACTGTAATAGGTTTAGACTATAAGAAATAACCTGTCATTTACAGAATATATACTATGGTTCAAATCAGAAGTTGAAAAATGATTACATGACCCAAGCTAACTAGCCAGGATATGATATGATAAAGAAAAATATATTTTTAGTATGTTATTAATAATTTTATATGAGCATAAATTGTTGACATCCATATCAATTAACATGAGATTATTAATTTATCAACTATATTTTGGACATTAATCAATAACTTTGCTACTGTTGATATGGTTTGGTCATTAGCCATAAAGTTCATACCACAGAAAGCTTACATTAATTTTCACTAAGGATAATAGAAAGTAATCATATTACTAATATGAGATTATAACAATTACTATCTATTCTGAGAAATTATACTTCTTAGATAATGAATAATGGGGTTTACTTAGGCACATGTTTTTGTGTTTGGCCTTCAACATTAGAAAATAGATGAAAAATCTGTAATCATAATGGAATAAATAAGAAGAATAATCAAACAGAAAATATTGTAGATTTGCCAATGTTGTATTTTGCTTCTTAATATTTGTGAAGTAGTTACATATTATTATTATATTAAAGGAGGCAATGTGAATTTTTTCAAACCTCAAATGCTTGATATTTTCTCCCCATTGCAAATGTTGGCCACTTTGAAAGTAGCAGATGATTTCATTCATTTGTTCTTTAATTCATCTGTACTAGACAGATGTCCCTAAGTTGCTATGAGCTGAAATATTTTCCTAGGAAAATATTTTTTTAAAAATTTTAAATTCTTTTAAAATTTGCTTAGCACAAAATTTTAGAAGTCACAATTCTGTAAAGATCAAAATGTAAACTGAATGTTATGAGAAAGAGGAGACCAGGGAATGACTGCTAATGGGTGCAGGTTTCTTTTCAAGGTGATGAAAGTGTTCTGTAATTAGACAGCAGTGATGGTTGCACAGTTCTGTGAATATACTAAAAAACACTGAATTGTACAGTTTAAAATGGTGGATTGTATCTCTATGTAAAAGAGGAAACTAGATATATAGATTTTTATTTGTAACACGTGACATAAGATCTTTTAAAATACCTTCAGCTTTGAATCACCATGGATAATATAACAATGATGATGCTAAAGATGTAAGCATGCATCTTTCCTCCTCAAAGAAATAACTCACTTTTCTCATTAGTAGAATGTTGTATTTTGCCACTAAACAAGAAATCCTGAAGAAGATGATAGAGTCAAAGAAAAATGAATTCAAGCTTGCTCAATCATGCATTTAGTGCCACTCAATCTTAGATAATCTAGTTTTATTTTTAACAAGTCAGAGAGTGTACAGCAAGAGTTGACAACTCCTTGCTCTAAAACCTCTAACCAGTGTGTAAACACATAATGAACAAGGGGCTGAGCCGTGATAGGAATGAAAACTGTGAAACCATGAAAGCCATTAGATAAGGTAAATACAGCTTTGTTCACCACATCGTAGATGATTAGAAGCACTTGAAGCTAGAAAAAGATTAAGAGACCGATGAAATTATAATTACTACAGATGACTACTGCCAGCCTGTTCCCTTCTCCTGCAAAGGATCTTGCTTGCTTGTGTTTTTCCCCTGCCCTGCCCCAAGATGAGGATTCTATCTCTTGTGTACTTAAATGATATGGACTCATGAGGAAAAGGAGTAGAGGAGAGGGACAGAAGGTAATGGCTAGGGTGGAGTTTTAAGAATTTTGGGGGTGAACTTGAAAGAGAGTGATGTTCGTGAGTGTGGGTATTCATAAAGCTAAGGAGACGATTAAAAAATATAGTAAGGTGGGAATTTTATGGATTAGAGTCTTATTAGCATTCTTTAAGAGATATGAGAAGAGCACTAATTAATTTTATATTTTTAAATTACAGTTGATATTCAATATTACATTAGTTTCAGGTATATAATATAGTGAATAAACCTTTATATAACTTAGGAAATGATCACCGTGATAAATCTAGTACCCACCTGGCACTATACACAGCTATTTCAATATTATTGACTATATTCCCTATGCTACACTTTATATCCCCATGACTAGTTTATAACTACCAATTTGTACTTAATGCCTTCATCTTTTTTACCTAGCTGCACAACCCACCTTCCATCTGGCAACATTAATTTGTTCTCTGTATCTATAAGTCTGTTTCTGTTTTGTTTGTTTGTTTATTTTGTTCTTTAGATTCCACATATAAGTGAAATCATATGGCATTTGTATTTGTCTGACATATTTTACTTAACATAATATCCTCTAGGTCCATCCATATTATCTCAAAAGAAGCTTATTTTTGTATCTGGTTATTTTTTCCAGTTCCACTGAGAAATATTTGATATATATCACTGTATAAGTTTAAGTCATACAGCATGATGTTTTGAGTTACACATATTGTGAAATGTTTACAACAGCTTTAGCTAACATTTATCTTTTCACATAGAATAAAAAGAAAAGAAGAAAAGAATAATGAGAATATAATTTTCTTTTGATGAGAACTCTCAGCATTTATTCTCTTAACAACTTTCCTATATATCATACAGCAGTGTTAGCTATAGTCATCATATTGTATATTATATCCCTAGTACTCATTTATCTTATAACTGGAAGCTTGTGCCTTTTGACCACCTTCCATCAATTTTTCCTGCCTCTACTCTCCTCCTCTGATCACCACTGTATATGATTATTGAAAAGCATACACCTTTTGCTTCAGTTAGGTGTGTTCTTTCATCATAATCATATTAGTTATCTATTTTGTGTAACAATTACATAAATCTTGATGGTTAAAGACAACACACCTTTATTATCTCACAATTTCTGTGTGTCAGAACTCCCTGGATACAATTTAGCTGAGTGTCACTGTCTCAAGTTATATTACAAGGTTACAATCAAGGTGTTGGCTGGTGCTATAGTCTAATCTTAAGGCTAGGCTGTGAGAAAATTAGTTTCCAAGCCTGCTCATGTGGTTGATGATAGAATTTGTGGGTTGATGGACTGAGGGCCTCAGTTCCTTACTGGATGTTAGCCAGAAGCCTTCCCGCATTTGCTTGTTATATGGGCTTCTTCATAAGACAGCTTACAACATGACACCTTTCTTCAACAGAGCAAGTACGAAGAGCCAGAGGGCGGGGGTAGGGGGGTGCAGCGAAATAGGCTGTAGTGTCTATGTAGCTTAATCTGAGAAGTGACATCGCATAACTTTTTTATATACTCTGCTAGTTAGAAGCAAGTCAATAAGTACAGTCTACACTCAAAATGAAAATACATGAGCATGAATATCAGGAGGTGAGGATAGTTGAAAGATATATTAGAGATAGTCTACCACATTATCCTATTATCCTACATACCTTATAAGCATTCTAGCTGTTTGCCTTATTCATACTGCCTCCCACCCCCAAATCTTTAAACACTTGCCCCTCTTCTGTGTATTTCCAAATTCTGTTCTTTCTTTCCAACTCTGGCCAAGTTCCACCTTTCCCAGAATTTTTTTACCAACTTTATGTTAAGCTCACTTCTTTGAATTCCAATTAAGTTTACAAGTAATAAAATGCCATTTATTCTTTTATTGTTCCATGTGTATTTGTTTTATTGTTCCAGTGAGCTTGAAATTTCCTTGAGAGCACTTGCCCTTTTTCTTGTATACTTAACACACATCACTTAGCAAAAAAAAAAATTGTACACAGAATTTGTACCCAATGAATACACATTTGGCAATAAATTAAGCTAAAATAGAATAGTTGAGGAAGAGTAATATATATTAGGATTTCAGGGGAGCTGCTGGGATGACTGTGTTGTCTTCTTTTCAGGGAATTAAAAGGAATGGCTCCAAAGTGAATTTACCAATTTGAGCATGTGAAATTAAGTTGTCTACACACTTGCTGGTTTGTAACTGTCCTTTCAATTTAGGTAGTGCAACACTTCCACAGAAGTGTTAGTTTATGAAGAAATTTGAATGATCAAGAGAAGAATCTGGTTACTAATATTGGAGAGATACTTGAAGCATTGGAAAATTAACATTTATAGAGTGCTAACTACAGCAGAATTTTTTATTTAATCACACATTATTAAATTCTTCCAACAATTTTGTTAGATGTTATTTCAAAACTAAGAAAACAGAGGATCAGAGAGAAAGTTTAATAATGTGGTCTGAAAGCTAGTAGAGTGTTGCAGATAAAAATCAAACCAATTTCTAATTATGAAGACTCTGCCTTTTCCACTATACCATTTTGCTGCCTAAGGATTAGAAAAATATTTTAATATTCTTAATATACAACCCATGGATGATAGTTATTTCAATAATAATAATAATAATAATAATAATAATAATAATAATGTCACCTTGTATTTCTATAGTTCCTAATACTTCTTTCTAGTTGTCTCCACAGCATAGCATAGCGGTTATGTTCACAGACTCTAGACCTAGAGTGCTTAAATTTGAACACTGAGACTACCACTTAGGTTCTGCGTGAACTTGTGTAAATTGTTTAATTCTTGTGTGCCCAGTTTCCTCACCTGTAAAATGGTAATAATAATATTACAAACTCATAATGTTTTTTGCGAAGATTAAATAATATTTGTAAAAACAATTCCTGGTAAATAATGAGCATTAAACATATTATATAACATTTAATGCGACATATCATGAGAGAAAATGTAAGATAGTGTGACTGCAGCCTGTGGACCTAGATTACCTGTGTTCATAATTCTGACTCTGCTACTAACTAGCTATATGAGGTTTGGAAAATGATTTAACTTCTCAGTGATTTGAGTTTCACATTTGTAAATATGAGATCATAGAAATAGATATTTCATGAAGTTGTTGAGGAAATTAAGTGAGTTAATACATACCAAGTGCTTAAAACAGTACATGGACCTTGATTAGTACTATGTAAAGCCCAGCTATTACTTTTATGAGGTATTTCTTACATTTTATAAAAATACTTTAATATGCACTATTAACTTACCTGGTACATGACAATCTCTTACACTGAGGTAGCTTAAGCCATGTAAAAATATATTTGGCTGAAGCTACCATCTAGTAAGTAGCAAAGCTAAGAAGATTCTTGGCCTTCTAACTCTAAATTCAGTGCTCTTTATAGTATCCTACACTGTTTCTCACATAGTATCCATAATTTAAGAGATGTTCAGAGGAAGAATTAGTAAATAAAAACAATGCATTTGCCGAGAAAAGAGGAGAAGGAATCAAATAAAGCAGAATTTCTGAAGCAGCATAAAAGCAGGGAGTGATTTCTTTGTATAAGAGTGAAAAAAATAAACAAAACACTATATTATCTTAAAGTGATGTTACATTGCCAACACTATGAGAAATCAAAAACATGGTAGCATTACCAATAATTTTATTTCTCATTTCATAATTAATTAAGAAAAACTTGAATTAGTTGGAGTAGGTACTCATCCAGTAATTCTTTGGTTACTAATTGATTTGAAGCAATCCTAGATGGAGAAGAGGTAACAGGGAATAATGATTCCCCAAAGAAGTTTAATGGATTTCTCCTCATTCAAACAGCAATTGTGCATATGTAGACATAGATTAGGATATGAAATGATAGTGATACTTTATCATATACTTCAATGACAAGATATCACTATAAAATGCTAAACATTCAGATAATAGGTGAAAAAGTATGTATTACCTTTTTGTTTTTCAGGTATAAGTGGAAAATCTAGATATTTATGACTATATGTTTAAATATAAGAATAACGAAGTATATTTTTTCAGTATTCATTTAGATATTTCATATGCTAATGCAATCTACAAGACGGGATATTGCTTACAAAACAATTTTTATAAAGAGAGACAGAAAAATTGCATAATTATTAAATTATAAGAAGAAAATATAGCATTACTATAAAGATCGTTTCATATAATGTCAAGACTTTATGTAACCCTATATAATAGCAATATCTGAAGCTTCATTCTAATATATTAAGTGCAAGACTTAGTCATTCAACAAAGTCTTTTTAAAAATATTACTTATTTTATTGTTGTGAGTTCAATTTGGAGGCCAATATTATAATACACATTTTATTTAGTTAGTAATGCTATTTTTCATTAGAAATAAATTTCTTTTCATTTTATAGAGCTCTGTTTAACTCTTATTCAAATAATTACAATATCCATTTCCAGCATATTTGAAACCCTTAAGAATATTTCCAAAATATAACATGTGCCCCTTTCTTTATTTTGAAAACTTCCAGGCATTTTAAAAGGTATTAAGTAATAGAAAGTGGTGACAGAGTCTATTAAATTTTCTTAACATGAATAATTGACAGCATAGTAGGGCTTTTCTCATGCTCATTCTGCAGTGAGAATATATACAACCTAAATTATGAATACAGACTATTTAGAAAGGGTCTTTATATGGACAGAAGAATCTCATTTTTAGTGAAATAATTTTATATGCTAATTCCTGAATATTTGTTATTGGCTTAGAGTTGTCCCTACTCAATCATTAAGATGACCACCCTTTAAGTTAATTTCAGAATAAAATATAGTTTTAGATATGATAAATGTTTGCTAAAACCTAATTTATTTAAGCCTGTTTTAGTATCAAGAGCAAATTATAATGGAGAAAATTAAAATTTGCTCTATATTTAGGCTTCAGGTCAAATAAGCAGCATAGTAAGGCTGCCAGTAGGTGAATGCTGTGCTCACCTCCTCTCATGACCATCTCAAAATTACAACTAAACTACAGACAGACCATTGAGAATTCCCTAAAGTCTAGCTGAACAGAAGTCCTATAACTAAGAATATACAGAAAAAGCAAACCTAGAGACTAGTAAGATAAGTGGAGACAAAGGACAAGCTGGTCATATACCCACATGTTGCGGTTAAAAATTGGGAGGGCTATCTTGTTTATGAAGGTCCTCCATGAGGAGCAAGGGTTCCCAGTATCATGCCAGGCTCCCCAGCCCAGGGTTCCAGTGCCAGGAGGAGAAGTCCCCATAACTTCTTGCTGTGAAAACCAGTGGGGGTTGTGAATGAATGAGGAAGGTGGCTTCTTAAAGGACCTGAGCACAAACTTACTTGCCTGTGGACTCACTTGCTCTGAGCTCTAGCACTAGGGCAGTAACTTAAAAGGTGCAATGAACATATAGGGAAGAAATGAATTGTCTGGCTTCAGAGCTAGGGCCGAAGGGGCAGCTTTCTTACAGACAGAAGAGCTGGCAGAAGCTACTATTCCTTTATTGAGCTGTCTCACCACCCAAACTGAACATATAAGCAGGAACCATATCTGAGTCTCCATAAACCTAGCTAACATCTTTCACCCTGCCCTGGTGATTCTCTGAGATCTCACTCTACCCAACTTGTGACCCCACCTAAGGTGCTTCCAGTGGCTTTTCATTACAAATGGCCTCCCTTGGCTCATGTTATGGACTTTCCTAAAATCTCTCATAGGTTCATAAATCCCACACTAGCAGTGTCTGGTATCAGTATGGCCTATACCACTTGCTTAGGAGCCCCTAGCCTGGAACTTGCAGCAGCTGGCCATGGTTCACAGTTTAGCCTCTTCTTGGCACTTCCAAGCACAGCACCAGTGACAGCCATCTGCATATCACTTTGTAACTCATACCAAATGGCCCTAGGAAGAACACAGGCAATGATTGAACTTGGCCTGCACCAGTCACTCCCAAGAGGCCCCAGAACAATTACATCTGATGGCGAGCTTCAGGCCACACCAGAGCACCACCCAACCACTTCCACAAATGACACACCCATAGGGCAGACTCCACAGGTGCCAGAGCTTTGCAAAAGTGAATCCTGCTCCATAAGGTCAGCCCCTGCACAACAGCTCATCTACTATAGTCATGGCCAGTCCTCATGACCAATCAGCCTGAACGTCAATTCTTCCCATCAACATGCCAACAGCCATCGAGGTTCAACTACAACAGAAGAGCACATACAACCAACACAAGAGATACACCTGGAGCTACCAAATCACGTTACCCAGTAGACTGAATCACTGAGTCCCACAGGACACTTACTATATAAAACCACTTACTAAGACTGAGATATATAGCAGCACTACTTAATACATAGAAACAAACACAGAGAGGCTGCCAAAATGAGGAGATAAAAACACATGGCCCAAATAAAAGAACAGAACAAAACTGCAAACAGTCTATCATATGCAATGTTCAAAACACTAATTATAAGACTGAATCATGATCTCAGTGAGAACTTTAGAAGATATAAAACATAAAAATGGAGATAAAAAGATACTAAAATGACCCAGCCAGAAATAAAGAATACACTAACTGAAATGAAGAATACATTAGAATACAACAGTAGATTAAATGAAGCAGAGAACTGAATCAGCGATTTGGAAGATAAGGTAATAGAAAACACCTGATTAGAATAGCAACAAGAAAAAAGAATCCAAAACAATGAAGATAGTTTAAGAGGCCTCTGGGACATCAAGTGTACCAATCTTCTTATCATAGGGGCACCAGAAGAAGAAGAAAGAGAGCAAGGAATTGAAAACCTATCTGAAGATATAAGAACTGAAAACTTCCCTAACCAGGCCAAGGAAACAGACATACAAGCCCAGGACATGTAGAATCTCAAATACGATGAACTCAAACAGTCTCACACCAATGCAAATCATAATTAAAATGCCAAATGTTAAAGACGAAGAGAATCCTAAAAGCAACAAGAGAAAAACAGTTTCCTTCAAGTTCTCATAAGACTGTTAGCTGATTCCTCAGCAAAAACTTTGCAGGTCAAAAGGGATTGACAGGAAATATTCAAAGTAATGAAAAGAAAGAATCTGCAACCAAGATCACTCTAGCCAGCAAAGCTAATGTTTAGAATTGAAGGACAGAAGAAGAGCTTCCCAGACAAGAAAAAGCTAAAGGAGTTCATCACCCCCAAACCAGTATTACAAGAAATGTTAAAGGAACTTTTTTAAGAAAAAGAAAGAAAAAGAAAAAGGTAAAAAATATGAATAATAAACTGGCAATAATTACATATCAACAATTACTTTAAATGTAAATAGATTAAAGCCTCAAAACAAAAGACATAGGGTGGTTGAATGTATAGGAAAACAGGACCCTTACCTATGCTGCCTATAAGAGACTCACTTAAGATCATAGACACCCAGAGACTAAAAGTAAAGAAATGGGAAAAAAATATTTCATGAAAATGGAAACAAACAAAAATCTGGAGTAGCTATACTTATATCAGAGAAAATAGTCTTTAAAATGAAGATTATAACAAGACACAAAGAATCAACTAGTAATTCCACTTCTGGATATTTATTCGAATAAACCCAAGGCACTAATTCAAAAAGACATATGTATCCATATGCTCACTGCAGCATTATTTACAATAGCTCTGGTATGGAAGTATATCTAAGTGTCCATCAAAAGATGAATGGATAAAGAAGTGATACATATATACAAAGAAATGTTATTCAGCCATAAAAAAAGAATGAAATTCTATCTGCAACAGCATGGATGGATCCAAAGGATATTATGCTGAGTGAAATAAGTCAGACAAAGACAAATACCATATGATTTTCCTTAATATGTGATATCTAAAAAACAAAATAAATGAATAAACAAAACGGAAACAAACTCATAGATACAAAGAATATTGATTGATGGTTACCAGACAAGAGGGGAACTGGGAGAACAGATGATGGGAGGGAAGGATTAAGAGATATAAATTGGTAGTTACAAAGTAGTCATGGGGATATAAAGTATAGTATGGGGAACATAGTCAATGATATCATAACTATGTATGATGTCAGATGGGCACTAGATTTATCATGGTGATCTCTTTGTAAGTTATATAAATGCCTAATCACTATGTTGTACACCTGAAACTAATAAAATATTAAATGTGAATTGAAAATTAAAAAAAACAAAAATAAAATACATAAATTTTTTTTCTTTAAATTTTGTGCTATTTGTTCAAGTTAATAACTATTTAGTGAACATCTAACTTATTTGTGGTATTGCATTAGGCATGGCAAAAATTGCAATACCTTTAGCTAGAATAGGAAAATTAAATCTGTTATTAAAAAAAGAAAAAGAAAGAAAACTAACATTTGTTTGGAACATACTGTAAAATAATTAAAACCGGACCCAGTTTTCTTTGCTTATTTCTTTTCCTTTCTTTTTTTTTTCTCTATTCCTTTTCTCTTTTTTTTCCCTTTTTTTAAAACTTTCCAACTCACCTTCCTATGAACTCCAACTGGCATTAGATAGTTAATAGACAGCCTGCAAGACTTGTAAGAAGAGCTCTCCAAAGCAAAGTTCTCACAGCTGGAAAAATGAGATTGCACCAGTAATTCCAAGCAGGAAGCATGAAAAACCAAACACCTTCTACCATTCCAGCTGCAAGTTTTGCAACAGTTACAGATAAAGTAAACTAAAACCTTTTGCAAAACATACCCCAAAGTGAATCTTTGTGATACACTCTTTTTATAATCTTCTTATTTTGTTTTATTAAATTTATTTGAGTGACATTGGTTAATAAAATTATATAAATTTCAAATGTACAATGTTATAATACATCATTTGTATGTTGCGTTGTGTGCTCATCGCCCAAAGTTTAGTCTCCTTCTGTCACCATATATTTGACCCTCTTTATTCTCTTCAACTTTCCAACACTCCACTTTCCCTCTGGTAAGCACTATACTCTTGTCTGTGTCTATGAGTTTTTTATTTGTTTGCTTATTTGTTTTGTTCACTCAATTGTCGCTTTCTGTTTTATATTCCACATATGAGTGAAATCATATGACTCTTATCCATTTCTATCTGAGTTATTTCTCACCATGACACTCTCAAGATCCATCCATGTTGTTGCAAATAGCACTATTTTATCTTTTCTTATGGCTGAGTAGTATTCCAATGTATTTATGTACCACAGCTTCTAATCCTCTCCTCTTGACTTGCTCTTAATCAGTAGAATATGACAAAAGGTCATTGGAAGTCACTCTCTTGATTGGATTATATTAAAGAAGACTTCATTTTAGCAGAATGGAACAAGAGACTTTCTGTTGGTTTTGAAGAAGCAAATAGATATAATGTGAACAGCCTATGGAAAGATATATGTCCTCAGGACAGCCCCTAGGAGCTGAAAGTTTCAGTCCTACAATTTCAAGGAACTGAATTCTGTGAACAATCAGGTGAGCTGGAGGATCCCAAGCCCCAGAAAAGAATGCAGTCTGACTGACGTCTTGATTATAGCAATATGAGACCCTGAATGGAAGAACCAGCTATGTCATGTTCAAAATCCTGAACCACAGACTCTGTGAGATAATAAATGTGTGTTATTTTAAGTAAATAAGTCTGTGATAATTTGTTATGCAGCAATAGAGAACTAATACAGCCACATACCTCTCATCTCGTTCTATAAAACTCCAATTCTGCTTTGTTTCAGAGTCACCAGATCTTAAGGTGCTTTCTGACATGCATCAGCTGAATAAAGTATTTCAACTGTTTGAGTCACTTTGACTATTTTTTTCCTTGACAATTTTGTTCTGTTATGGAAATTTGGTCTATTTAAACCCTTCTACTGCTGTGGTTTAACACTAGAACAGAGTTCACCAAAGAACTCAGGCTTTCTTCTTTCTCTGGTACCACAGCTAGGTTGAGTGGTAAGTTTTCCTCCAACACTTGTTCAGTTTTTCCTGTAACACCGAGGCTGATGTTTGAATCTTTGAAAGGATTAATCTAACTGATGTCACCACCTCTGTTTTCTTTTTATCTTTCTGGGATATCTGGCCAAGTGGAGAATTAAATGATTGTCTTAAGGTAAGAAAAGGCCCTTCTCCCTTCTTTTATCTTTTATTATGGGCTTTGTAGTGTGACTTCAGGGAAGATCATTTTGAGCATAGTGGCCCCTTTTATGGTGCCTTAAAACAAAAAGGAAATACGATAGATACAATGGGCAACTTTCTTTAACTGCTACAAAGTTGAAAAAAAAAAATGATTCAAGAGATTCCAATCTACTGAGACCTCTCTTAAAACAACTTCAGCCTTCTCCTCCCCCCACCCCAAACCTGTTCATTTCTAATCTGTTTCTGCCACTTAGAGTGACACTCCCTTCTAGCTTCCTTCCTAATTTTCTCCTTAGCTTCCATTCTGACTTTATCTCCTCCTCCTTCCCTGGTGTGACATTTACATTAACACTATCACAGACAATCTTCCTCTTTTTGTTAAAGCTATTGCAAAGAAAAAGGCTACTGGGTACACAATAATTTTTCTTTGGCCAGGAAACAAGCCACCCAATAGCCTATTCAATCAAAAACAAAGTAATTCCTCTCTGAGGAAGGCCTCTTCCAGTGTCCCAATTTTCTTTGGATTAACAAAGAGAAATAAATATATCAGTAAATGGCCATTCAACTTTGTTTTTAGTAGACATTGAAGCCACAGTCTCCATCAACAGTCTCTTTCAATTTTCCACCAACTTTCTTCAAAGAAACAAAAAGGTCCGGGCAGTGGTATTTACTAAACACATTTTATCTTTCTCATCTCTATCTCCTCTTTTCCACTTTGCCTATCTCTTTGGGAATCTTAACTTCTCAACATGTCTTTCTCCTCAGTCTTTCCGTCTTTAAAAATTTATTGGTGTTGATATTTTGGCTCAACGGAGAGTTATTATTAGGTGCACATCAAAAAGGGCTTTTTCTTCATGTTCCAGACTCTGACAATTGAATATACCATATTGTGTAGCTCAGTTTGACTTCTCTTGACTGTTGTGTCTCCAAATCTCTTCCACCTTAGAATTACCTAAATTCCTTGCTTTACTGTCCTTAATAACAAATGTGTTCTAAACTCCTTCATCTACAGATCTAGGAAAAATAAATATAGAACTTTAATGAGTCAATAGAGATCCTACATTATCTCTCTTTATATTAACCTAAGAATCTTAAAACCCCAAATATAGGGGAGTATTCCTTCGATTCCTTAACCCCCACAGGAGGTAAGTGATCTGAAATTAGTTCACTCCTAATATTATTCAACAAAATCCCACCCATGTGAGCTAGTTCTATAAATGTTCTTATGGCCAGGCTCTTCCTCTCTCTCCTTCTGAACATCAGCGATCCCTTTTAATAGTGGGCCCTCTAACTGGCTGGCCCCCTTGCTTTGCCAATTCCTGAAAGTGCAATAAACCTTTAAATCACTTGCAATCGATGACTCCTGTGTGGAGTTTTTGACATCTGATACTTTTTAATGGAAAGGAAGAGCAGATCCAGCAAGGGATCAAGGCAAACCATAACATACCCATAGCTGTCATACGTTTAATC